>NC_050593.1:34926803-35226803 GCF_013368585.1 Megalops cyprinoides
GCTCTGTCTGTAGCCCTGCACAGCTTTAGCGCCCTGTCTGAGCAACGTTTCTCTCGTTAAATAAATGCATGTGCATTTTTCCTCAAGGTTTTGCAGAAATTTTGCATGGTTTCATGCATGCAGTTTCGCTGAAGCTGAATTTGGCTTGAATGGTTCTGTGTTCCAGGGTCCTGGATCTTTGCAGGAATGTCAAAGAGCGCATTGTGAGAGAGTGCAAAGAGAGGGGTGTCCAGTTCTCACCCCTGTCCACATGCAGGTAAAGTTCAGCACGTGTTCAGCCATTTCCCTGCTCCCTTTCTGAACCTGAAATAACTGCTTCTGTTTCAAAGCGAACTTGGCTGGCCAGACTTTATGTTGCTCAGGTTAGAACTGACCTGTCCTTGTTACAAATCTGATCTATTGAATGAAATACAGTAAATTCACCTTTACACATACATTACATTATTGGCATTTATCCAAAGTAAACTTTACATTGGTTACAATTTTCACATGTTGTCCATTAATACAGCTGGATATTTACAGAGGCAGTTGTGGGTTAAATACCTTGTCCTAGGGTACAGCAGCAGTGCCCCAGCGGGGGAATCGAACCAGCAGCCTTTTGGTTACAAGCCCTGCTTCTAACTACTCTTGGTTCTCTGCCGTCCCTTTGGAGCCATGTTTTCCAACGGGCTGGCCAGGTTTAGAGGTTCTGTAACAGAGGAGCAGTGTGTTGTGTGTTTGACCTTCCTGACTGACCCCGGGCAGACAGGGAGAAGTAGCAGAGCCCTGCTCCATTACCCCGGAGGAGAGATTAGAGTGGCACCTGGTTATTCTTCAGCCATTCACTCCGACTGAAGTAGCTGGCAGCCAACAGAGGCAAGATTGATTTGGCACTCTAACCTCTGTAAAAGCTGCTGTTCTGAGCTGGGAGGGGGGTGTGTTAGGGGAAGATACAGCACCCGCACAGCTCAAAACATTAACCCCCCCCCCCCCCCCCCCTCCCCCGCCCTTTATACTGAAACAGCACAGACCACTTGCTTGTCAGCGTTCGGTTTCGGAAGAAAGGAACATGTGGTGGGCCTGGTGGTGCTTTTGGGGTGCAGTTAAAACCCCTCTGACAGTTTAGTCTATCGTTTCTCCTTATGACCACATGAAAGACAAAGTAACTGTAATGTAGCTAGTAGAAGCTTGTGTAGTTCTGTTATTCATAGCAGATATTATTAGTGTTGTGCAGTAAAGTATGATTTTAACAAAGGAATATCTACGGGGCCAAATCAGTCTTGTTCATTCTTGTCCACTAGTTACCCTGTAGGTAAATCCACATAATCATAAATATAAACAAAAATTGCACCTGCATTTAGCTTTTTTTAAGTAAACAGGTCAGTTGATCATCTTTTGTAAGAAAAACGTACATTCTCAAATAAGGTAGCCAATCATGTTTCTTTTTGTTGGTTTGTTTTGGATGGATAACCTGCAGATATACCCATTAAGTGCATTATAAACAGGGTGATGTGATTGGTTTAGTAAGAACAGCCCACAAGAACCCCAGGCTTTCTGCTGGATTACTGAAAGTGTGTCTGTGGTAATCCAGTAGTGTGTGCAGCTGCCTCTTTAATGGGCTGGTTATGTGATGGTCTTAAACAGGCCAGATCCATTATGCTCTCAGCTGTGAACGCCTTATGAGAACAGGGGTCAGAGGTACTCATTGAAGGCCTGGCTCCTTACTGCATTCAGAAAGCTTTGTATGAAATGTTTAAATTGTGTCTTTACAATCTCGGGATGCGATTCCCATGGTAACTGAATACTGCAGACGTGTTTTTGGGCAGAGAGGAGGGTTGTTTGTGTTGACGGTTGTGACAGGCTGTTTGTCCTGTGCTGAAATGCGCATTCTCTCTGCCAGAGTGACTCAGACCTACGATGCTGGTGCCTGTGTTTACTTCTACTTTGCCTTCAACTACAGAGGACTCGGAGACCCCATCCACGTGTATGAGCAAGTGGAGGTAATCTATCCGACCTATGTACACCGATTGCCATTTTTTTTTACTGAAAAATATCGAGAATATTTTACATAGAGAAGCTTAAAGCCTGTAGTTTACAGATTAAACTCACCACAGACCCCCTCTTCACAACACCACCCTCTTTTACCAGTAACAACTCCATGTGAACAAATGTCTGTTAACAAGCACTCATTTAATATCCTTCAGTCCTGTACATTGCAGGTGTTATGTATGAGAACTTAACGTATGAGATATGCTGAATGCAGTTCTGTATTATCCACAAACAACACCATTTTCAAAGCAGCTATCCACACAAACAGCGAACACACATACACAAACACTGATTGGTGGATTGATTGGTAAATTGACTGAGTGATTGGTTGATTGAGCTCTCTCTCCGCCCCTTCTCAGCATGCTGCCAGAGAGGAGATCCTGGCCAATGGAGGGAGCCTCTCGCACCACCATGGAGGTACAGTACAGACAGCAATCAAAGCAGCTGCAACACCAAACAGACCCACTGCTACAGACTACCCTGTAATACAGTACAGACCCACTGCTACAGACTACCCTGTAATACAGTACAGACCCACTGCTACAGACTACAGTACAGACTCACTGCTACAGACTACCCTGTAATACAGTACAGACCCATCACTACAGACTACCCTGTAATACAGTACAGATCCACTGCTACAGACTACCCTGTAATACAGTACAGACTCACTGCTACAGACTACCCTGTAATACAGTACAGACTCACTGCTACAGACTACCCTGTAATACAGTACAGACCCATCGCTACAGACTACCCTGTAATACAGTACAGACCCTCCTGCTATAGACTACTCTGAAATAAGGCAGTGCCCCCTGCTATAGTGTATTAAATGAAATTGCTTTTTCCACTCAATGTAATTTGTTACATCCTTCTGGTTTGGTGTTTGGTCAAATTTTCATGGTTACTCCCTGAATAATCCAAAAAATGATCTGGACAGATTTTGTTTATCCAATGTGTAAGTATCTCTTGTTTGATGTGTAGTCCTCATTTTTAACTGCAGCTTCTGTAATGTGTATTCTGTTGGATGGCTTCCTGCACATGTGGGAAATACGTTCCTGAAGAGAGAACAAATAGCAGTGTGGTGCTTCTTTGTTCTTTTCGACACGGACAAAATGAAACATGAAGAAGGGAAGAATACTCTGCACGCTATCAGGACCAAACAAAATGGCCGCCTTATCTATATTGCCATCCGCCCCGCTGCTTTCATGCCCCACTTCGGCCCATAATTCACTGCTGTCAAAAACAGTGTGTGATGAATCAGTCTATATTAAACCACAATTTTTATCAAGGCAGGGAAAGTTCAAAATTAGACTTAATAAAAAAAAAAAAAAAAAAAAAAACCCAGATCCTGACCAGTGTAAACGGTGCTCCCTGGGCTTCCTTATTTACCAAGCCCTGAACGGCAGCACTGTTGCCGTGGGCGGAGCCTGGATGGCCCTGCACAGCAGTGCTGTTGCCATGGGCGGAGCCTGAACGGCCCTGCACAGCAGTGCTGTTGCCGTGGGCGGAGCCTGGACGGCACACAGGCGGGGAGGGGAGTGGCCACGCTGAGCCTCTTTGTGAGCGCTCTCTGTAATTGTGATTAATATTGCTGGGCTCTGCTATCGGGACGGGGACAGGCGGGTTTGTCTGCCCACAATCACGGCGTGACAAATGGAGCTAGTTTCCCTGGGTTTTGTGTATCAAAGAAAACAGATGTAGTCTGGGAAGGCGAGGTGGGAGGGCACTGTGGGGAAATATAAATTATTTTTAACCTGTGTTTACAGCAGGCCTCGGTGCTGCCGAGAGAACCCCCCCCAGCGCCACCACCACCCCCCCACTCCCACAGCGATAACCGCCCATGACAGCATATCCTGGGAGTTTATTTCAGTAGTACTGGTTTAGATGCACAGGGTGTCCAGTGTATGTGTACTTTAATGCATTGATTCTAGATTCACATAAATAATGCATTCGGAGTAAAACAGCATTGCTACTGTGGTGCTTCTTGTTGCTTGCCTGTGTTTAGGCAGAGTTTTCTGCTTGGCAGCGTTTCAAACTCGGTGAGAGCCGCGGTGTGGTGTGGTTTCGGTGCAAATCACTGCAGACAGTGTTCATTTATCTGACTTTGTTCTTTTGGATGGTTTGAGTCCTGACCAATTTCTGCATTTCCCTGCTGCCTCTAACTCACTTCCACAGTAACCAGTACATACTGCAGTAAAACACTTGCATATATTTTTCTCTCTGTAGTTAGACTGACGGGATCCCCTGTATTAATGTAATGTACATACCATTTTATTTCGGGTCTCTGACATGGTTGGATGTTGAGGTGTTTAGCTTTGCAAGATCATGATCTCAGTGATTACTATTGTACAGCATTATTTGGCTTATTTTGATATGTTGCTTAAAATGTTCCTAATGGTCTTCAAAATGGTCTTTAGAGTTGGCTGTTCCCAGCTGAAAATAGCTCATGCATTAAGAGGGAATGTATTGAAGGCATGGACCCGTCCCAGTCATTTGGAAAAAAGAACACATCTACTGTATCTTTCTCCATTTTCACTTAATGTTTTCCAACAGTTTAAAAATGATTTGCAGTTCCTCTCACAGTGACAGGACCTCTGAGTACGTCCATGTGTGTTTTTGTCAGGGAGGTTGCAGCCCCTCCTTTAAGAGAAGGTGATTCTTTATTAGGTTACTGGAGATGTGGTGAAAAGGTTATGGCACATAAATCACCCTGAGAGTGAATCAGTCTCACCGGCTGTCCGACCTGTCACTGTGCCCTTTTAACTTCCACACACGTCTCATCCTGTAACAACAGAAAGTGGTCTGTGAACCCCCCCCCCCCCCCCCCCCGCCCCCCCATTTCCTTCCTTGTGTTTTGGCTCATCATTTGTCAGAGTGTCACACACTGAGAAGGGAGCTCTCCTCACAGCCCCTTCTCCCGCCCAGAGAGAGGCTCAGCAGTGAGGCTTCTTAAATGCATTGGAACCCCCGGGGGGTGCGGGGTATTACATGATGTTACACGACATTATGGTCATTTAGCAGATGCTCTTATCTGTGGCGACTTAACACGTAAAATTGTAGCCTATGTAATCCATTTATACAGATGGATGTTTACTGAAGCAATTCTGGGTTAAGTACCCTGCGCGAGGGTATAGCAGTAGCACCCCTGCTGGGTATCTAACGAGCAGCCTTTCCGTTACAAGCCCTGCTCTTTGCCACTGTGCTACACTGCTGCCCTAAAATGTGCATGAATACATTTCAGACAGTCTCTATAATGTCTCCTGCAGGATAGGATTTTCAGCTGCAGTCTTGTGATCACATCAGAACAATTGCAAAACGTACCAGAAAAATGGTTTTCCTTTAAATCATGTCCCTTGTACTACATTCAGTAACCTGTGCTAAATTTTGCATCTCTGCTTATCTCTTTACTGTAGTAAGCAGTGAAGCAATAGCTTGAGGTTTTGGTGTTTGTTGTATGTATTATGCTGATAATTTTTCCTTTATTAATGTTTTGGGGAAATATTTCCTCTGTAGATTGAGAAGGCGGTGCGTGCGTCTTTTTGCATGTTTAATCCGCTGAGTTTGGAGATTTATTATGATAGCGGGGAAGAGGAACGAAAAGTGACAAGATAGATGTGTAAATTATGTCTGTGACAGAGGTAATGATGCAGTCCTTCCACCTGCTGTTACCCCCTCCTCCCCCCAGCCGACGGAGGGAGGGGAGCGGGGAGCAGGTGAGGGTGGGCGGCGTCTCTGAGGTCCGTTTGGGAGGATCTGATTGGCTGGCGGCCGGCGCGTTCCCCGGGACCGGGTGTTGGGGTGGGGTGTGGGATGTGGGTCTCTCGTCTGTGGGGTGAGGTCGGCCGCTCCTGCCACCCCAGCTGATTATCTGTGTAATCCCGGGCGGCGTTTGGCGATGCTGATGACGCCACGCCCCGCTGGTTCCGACCCGATGTCTCCTGAGCTCGTCTCACGCTCCTGTCACTTCCTCTTAGCGTTAGCTTCCTTCTTCCTGTCTCCGATTTAGGGGTTATTAAAGATGTTTTTCTCGCTCGTCATTGGTCCGGTGGCTGACCCCTGCTTGGTGTCCCTCTGTGGTTGGGGTGTGAGCTGAGTACACATGCCCCCCCCTGTGTCCACAGGCACATCAGTGCTAACTCAGTCATTGCATTACATTCATTTAGCAGAAGCTCTTATTCAGAGTGACTTCCAGCACAAGAGAGTAGAAGTGTGTCCATACAAGTTATGTGAGCAACAGACCTGGATAACAGCACTCCTAGACCAGCAAGTGCATGACCAGCACCATCTAAGCATGACAGGTGTCCCTGTCTGTAGGTGCAGTGTCTCAGCCATCTTGGCCATAAATTGGGAGATTGATGGTCCTCTCCTACGCCCTAGCCTCTGTTAGCGTTAGCCCAGCAGACTCGGTTGGGAGAGGGTGAATGCCAAGCCTTGCTTGGTTCACCATCTCGCTCTTTACATTGCATTTACATTTATTCATTTGGCAGTCTCTTTCATCCAAAGTGACTTACAACTGAGGCAGAGTACAATGGCAGTACCCCTTACATATTTAACATGTCATGACAGGTAGAACTCCCGAGCTCTGCTCCCCCTCTCCAGCTGTGTTCCCGATGCTCCTCTGAGGTTACAGCCTCCTCCAGGCAGGAGCCGGGTACCAGGACACATGTCCCCAAACCCCAGGAGGGCGCGGCAGAGGGGCGTCTCAATGCGTCGGACAGGAAGCTAATGGAGCATTCAGCAGGGTCTCTCTCTGCTCTCAGCCTCCCGGAACCCAGACACCGTGTTTTACAGAGTGTCTCTGAGAGGGCCTGGAGCTGTCTTTAAGCTGTCACCTGGTTAAGGTGTTTTTCCATCTACAGTGCATTACATTACACTCATTTAGCAGGCACTATTATCCAGAGTGACTTCCAGCAGAAAAGAACAGAAGTGTATTCATTCAAACTGAATGAGCAACAGTGCTAGACCAGGCTAACAACACCTCCAAACCAGCGAGAGTGAGCAAAACACTATTCAAGCCCTACCACAAGTTAATTTATGCGACGTGACTAGACAAGGGAAGCCACGTATACTACGGTATAGTCCAGAGGTGAAGACCTACAGAAAGAGGCTCTCTCACCGCTCATCAGAAACAAATCCGTTAAGCTCCTCTGACACTGATATTTACTTTTGGTCCAGGAGCGGTTTATTTGTTCCTTAGATTAATATGCTTACATTAGGCCCTTCTCATACAGAAGTCTGTATCTGGCTGTGATTTTAGGGTACTCAATCTCATTACAGTGTCAAGGATTGAAGAAATGTCCCGTGAGAAAAATCATTCAGTTACAGAAGGAAAAATCCCACATTAAACGGGTGACTCTTCGGTTGTTTGAATGTTTTATTTTGTGAAAAATGAATCTGCTCAGAGCAAGATATTCATCCCCATGTTTACTGTACCGTTAAGCCTGTGTCGCGAACCCGTGATTAGTCTTAATAGGGTCTTATTTTAACCGGAGCTGGGAATAGCAGGGGAAAATAAACAGCCCCAGAGTGTCTGCCTACCCTCAGGCCTGTGACCTTCTGTGTTTAACGCAGAAATGTATCATAAAACGAGATATCCTGATCCAAACTCCCACTGACGGTATGAAAATTACCCAGAGGAGGAACGTGTTTGGTCTGATGACGTTAGCCTCCGAGGCTCACCCCGGCGGCTCTGACGTATCTTTATGTAAACGCTGCAGGAATTTGACTGTAAAGTGTGAGAAAACCGCAGAAGAAAGAAAGCAGGCATGGGAAAGCACTAATATGACCCCAGAATTTGTGTCAGACTCTCGGACGTGGGGCCGCTCAGACTGTGGAGGGCCACAGAGTTTAAAAAGCAGCTGAGCCAGGAGGATCGCCCTGCACCGCTCTACTGATCTAGGATCAGCCGTTCCCTCTTGGTGTAGATGCAGGCCTACGCAGCAGCTGGTGCGCAGAGCGTTCTGAGATGTCTCCCTGCCCCGGCAGGCTGCGCAGCTGGAGTGTAGCTGCCCAGACGGGCGGTGCAGCGCGGTGGGGTTTGGTGTGGTGCGGCATTGGGCACCTGGGCTGGTGCCACACTGAGGGGCAATGGCAAACCTGCGGCCCCCGGCTAGGCCGGTGCCAGGCCGCCTCCGAGTGCCGCCGTTATCGTTTTTCACCCAGCAGCAGCAGTGCGTGCGTACGCCCTCAGTGTGGGGCACAGCGGGCGCGTGTGAATGGCTTCCACGCCGGGGCGGGGCCCGGGAGGGGGGGGGGGGCGCAGCGGGGATTTGGGCGCTGCCTGGCGCTCGGTCCCGTCCCTGCGTCCAGGCCCGGCCCGTGGGCTCACGGCACCCAGCCCCCCTTCTCTGGGAAACGCGCCGGGCCCTAATGAGTTTGATAGTCTGCTGGGCTCCATAAATCACGGCATGCAAAACATTTCTCCCGCCTGAATAAAAGCATTTATCACCCGCTGTTTATTCACTCGCAGTCGCAAGATTGATCAGCCCTCAGCAGCTCTCACGCTCAAGCATTTCTCTCTCTCTTTTTTCTTTCTCTCTTTTTTTTCTCCTCCCTGGATTCAGTGGGGAAGCTGAGGAAGCCGTGGATGCGGGACGCCGTCTCCGGCGTGGGAATGGGCATGCTCAGGGCGGTTAAGGAGTACGTCGACCCAAAGAACATCTTCGGCAACCGAAACCTCCTGTGACCCGGTGTCTTCCTCTTCGGTCCAGACACCCATTTTCTCACAGCATCCAGTGGAGTTCGACACAGCAAACATAATAAAAAAAAAAAACAAAAAACAGTATATCAGTTTTCCAGAGCTGACAGCCGGGGCCTTTGTGGCGTGGATAGGCCTGCTGTTTGTAGCGTGTGGCTGTGAGCTGCATCGCAGTTCCACTCTTCCACTGAGTATCAGCGTGCTGTACAATTACACGGAAACACAAGCCTGTTATGCACATAGGCACTTCCAAAACTGTGACAGTGGTTAACCCTGCCGCTGTTCTGTCATTGGCCCGCCTCTGTTCTCCTGCACTGCTCACCTGGCAGAGACGTTAAACCATGAAAACCTGCAGGTGTTTTCACTGCACTTCATTAGCGTGGCGCTCCGTTATCGCGCCACTTTGCTACTGTAAGCAGTTTGTGGCACCTGAGGTAAAGTCAGGTGAAATTCACTCGATTTGTCTCATGGAATACATGTCCGTTTTTCATTATGTCTCATTTACGTATTGATTAATGTGTGCATTCATCTTTGGATTTTATTACCCCTGTTCGGCTGGTCTACATGCATACATACAGGTGGGCCTGAGTCTGGTAGTGGAAGTAATTTTTCGGGCCGGTGCTATGATGATTGTCAGTGGTGGGAGTTTGCTGTCTGTCTGGGGGCTGTGGTTTGTTTGTGAATCACTTGCATTTGGCATAATCCTAGCATTACGTTTCGGAGAAATGTTTCCTGAAGTACCGTGCCTTTAAAATGCTCGTGTCTTTCCTCTCTCTGCTTTTCGCCTCGTTAAATGTTACGCTGTCAAGCTTTCCTTTATGACAGCCACATTCTTTCCCGCGTCTCCTTCTGGCCAAAGTCCTGCTTTGAGTGTTTACAGAATCTCACTTTTCTTTTCTTTTCCTGCCCTTCGTCTCATGCCTTGTGATATCGAACTTCTTACTCCTTTTTGCAGCCATAGCTGTGCAAACAATGTCTTCTGAGAATTTTGCCGGAGCGTTTGAGAGATAGCTGTACTTTGCACCACAGTAAACTAACACTCCCTTTTGCCCTATCTATATGTATACACTACCCTGATCTCTGCAAAACTAGAGAATTGTTGTGGTGGCGGGTTTTGGAAGGGTGTATCTGGCTTTATTTTTCTGTTGGGTCCTTTTTTAATGGTAGCTTTTACGGTGCGGAGGTTCTTGCCTGTTATACAGTGCTTATAGCATTTAAAATAAGCCTGTTGTGTTCTTGCATTATGTGATTCAGTGTGAATGTGTTTGCGGTTGACTCCTCTGAATCCATGTCCCATGTTTGTACCAAAGATCTGCAGCATTTTAGATGCACCGATATATACAGAATCACCAACATATGGTATGTATATGTTTGTATTTGCTGTATATACATTATACATTTATACATGAATACATGAACACTTCAGATGTATGTACCATGTCAATACTTTGTATTTTTGGAAACTTCACATGCAAAAAAGCCAGAATGATCTTTAAAAAGATGTCAAATTTATTAATCTTTGTGACTGTTACTGTAACTACTACTGTATGCGTACCTTCAGGTTGTGGAAGATGACACTACATTAAAGCTCAGTGTGTATTTTTATAGCAATAGCTTCAGCTTCATATGAACATCATTACTGGGCCTGCCACTCACTGCAGACTTATCCCAGTGAAACCTGGTTAATAGTCTGATGTGGATTTTTTTTTTTTTTTTTTTTTTTTTTTTTTTACTGAAATATCAGATTCAAGCTTGTCTCACAACACTGAAATGCACTTCTGCCTACACTGACCGCTGAATATGCAGCTTATTGTTACTTTATTTTTTTTGTGTTTTTTTAGGTTTCTTATTAATTTAATTTTATTTTTGGTCCTGAACCCAAACCTATAACCAATGCAAATGCAAGGTGTGAGAAAGAGATGCAGCAAAGATACTATACTGTTTTACAGATATAAAATATCTCTGTTTGCTGCATTCCTTCTGCCTCCTGCTGAAATAGGTTGCCTTACTCTCCCATACAGTGGTGTCTCTTTTTCCCGTCCATCCACTCATGTCAGCCTTGAAATCTGGTGAGGTCATTTCTTCAGTGGAGCCTCTGTAAAGGAAAGGAAATGGCTTCCCTGCCAAGCTGGCGACCATTTTCTGATCTTCTTAATTCACTTCCAAAAGAGTCCAAAATGCTGAAAGCTAGAAATGAGAATGTTATTCTTTTTTTTGTTACGTTCAGTTCCTGTGGTAATATATGAATATTGGAGTATATTTTGTCAATGATACTGGTGCAATAAATGAATTGATAAAAGCAGGGTGAACGGGTTGGACCTCTGTGTTTTCCAGGTGTGTGTAAAAGCTGAAGGTTCGCACAACAACTGCATGATTCTGCCTCCTGATTTTAAAGGTTTTAGATTCACAGAAATATTACTTGTCTTGTTCGGAGACTGTCCGGTATATGATACCTCCCGTATAATGTGGCTCAGGAAAGCTAAAAAGCCAAAAATTTTGAGAAGTTCAACCAGGGGTTTCACATATCTTGGAAAACAAATGTTGACAATTCTGAGAACTCTTTTTTTTTTCTTTTACAGTGGCAAAATAGGATCATCCTTTTTGCTATCTTGTGTGATTTGATTTACTGTCAAGTCTATCAATGTCAGTGTGAAATTGCTGAAACATTCCCCAGGTTCAGGTGTGTAGCTGTTGGCTGGAACATTAAGCCGTCCACAAAATATCACTGGTGATTGCTATTCAGTGACAACAGCATCTGCAAATGTGCATCAGTATAGACACGTCTCTAATATGTCTGAAAAATGATTTACCCCTATTATTTAGACCTCAGTGTAGCCCAGGTTCATGGGAATTTGACCATTGCAGCATGGAAAATGAAAAATTAAAATCATATCCAAAAGACTTATCCGTAACGCATCATTGAAAGTCTGAAATTTGGCAGTAGGTCAATGTGTCTGCCAGACAAATATAAATAAACAGAGTGAATTTCAATGTTCAGACGAACTGAATAAACATATATTTCGGGGCATTGTTCATAGGGAAGTCTGTAATGCCTTCTTCAGAGCTGCCTAAAAGCCACAGTTACATGGTAAATGGAAGTTTATCTGGAAAGAACAGTGACCTTGGTGTGGAAGAGAGAGCATCTATAGAGGAAAACACAGGATGCTGGGAAGGAGAGTGATTGTCCTATGGTGAGATCTGAATGGAGAAAAAACATTTTCTGTTTATAGCACACCTTCATTATTCATGCCTTCCAGTTGCTTAGCAGATATTCTTATCTACAGTGACGTAGCAAACAATCCATGCATGTTTTTGTATGGCTGGATATTTACTGAGGTAATCTAGGTACGTAACTAAGAAAGTACCTAGCCCAGGGTGGGAGAATGCTGTACCACACTGCTATACTATGCTGTGGGTTCTGGCTGCAGTGCATTATGGGTGTGGTGAGCTCTGGCTGCAGTGCATTATGGGTGTGGTGAGCTCTAGCTGCTGTGGGTCTGGCTGCAGTGCATTATGGGTGCGGTGGGCTCTCGCTGCAGTGCATTATGGGTACGGTGGGTTCTGGCTGCAGTGCATTATCAGTGCGGAGGGTTCTCGCTGCAGTGCATTATGGGTTCAGTGGGCTCTCGCTGCAGTGCATCTCTCTCTCTCCCTCTCTCTCTCTCCCTCCCTTTCTCATTTCCTGTTCACCGTTCTCCATGAAGTTTGTTTTGTTGCGGCTGCACCCCCCACGCGGTCCCAGGGTGCAGCTCCCCCCCAATGCTTAGCTAGCCCCCGTGAAGGTCATAAAGACATATAGACATAAACCACCATCTCCACTTCACCCCACAGACGAGGAGGCCAGGGATCTCCACAGGACCCAGGCCTGATTCTGTCCTGCCATATAGATTCTCCCTCTGAAACAAACATAACCCCTCAGTCTGAAGTGATACAGTAACTGAGAAGGCAGCAGATTAGTGACAGACTGGCTCATTTACTCCTGTTGTAAATTCCAGTGCTTTGTGGTAATGTTGTTAATGATATTAACATGGATTAAATGGACCACTGTAATGTACTGCATCCTCCTCTCTGTCCCTCATCCTAGAGATCCTGTTCAGTCGGTATCACCTTTCCGTGTGTTTGAAATCACAGCACGTCAGCATTCTTTCCATTTGAAATGTGACTTTCGGGCTTTTAATTAGCGCAGTGGATTCACCTGTAACTTTCCAGGGGGGGAAACTTGGTCTCCCTTCTGGCAGGCAGGGGTAATGGGAGTTTATTTTTGAGTAAAAGGAATAGTTTTGGGGTAAGACTATATCAATTCAATGAAGCAACCACCATATTATGAACTGTACATATAAAAGGGCTGATCTCCCTAATCAGTGATAATGGGGTTGTAATGAATCTGTTCAATTAAACTGCACGGGTTTAGATGACTTTGGGGGACTTGCTGTTTGGACAATATCAACAGCAGATCTCGGCTGAACATAAAATTGGCTTTAATGTGCTCTAGCACTGAGTTACCATCTCGTCAAAGTGAATGTGTGTTTCATTATAAATATTATTATCGAAATTCAGAAAATGTCTGCTTTGAGTCTCAGGGCCAAACACTTCCAAGTACATTCATAGAATGAAACTGTATTATGCATGGATGTTAATTCTAGCCTATATGCAGGGAGAGCAGGCACCTTGACTTCTATCCAAATTGAACGTGAGAGCAGTAATTATGGACAACATAGCTTTTAGGCAAAAAAGGCAAAGCTTGCTCCACATGGGGGCAGTGTTGTAACACAGGAGTATCAGGTATGAGATGCGTGAAATATGGATTCATTCTGTGGGACACAAATGCTGAAGACACCAGAGAAGCAGGTAGAATTTGCAGCACAGATTTATTAAAACAGTCTTAACAAAACATTTTACATTACCAAATAGCATGCCTTTAAATATCCTTTCTGTGCACCTTCCAAAAGACATTGCATAACTTAGAAAAATATGAAGGAAACTGGACAACTGCATATGCAAAATATTCATAAGTTCCATCGAAACAGAGAGTAAAAATATAGTTAGAACGTCTTTGCATGAACACTCCACCTAGTATAATGTAATAACGTAACTCATGCAATTACATTCAAACATAAACCTAACTGAAGGAGCGTCTTCATGGACAGAGAGATTATCAAGCTGAGATGAAAATTAAGTTATCACTAATTGAATTTATCCGCATCTGGAATGGTCTTTGTCTGTAGGCTTGCTACTTAGACTGCAGTCAGCTTAACGCCGGATCCCATGCAATTCAAAATTCCAATCTTCAGTTTGCATTATATTCCAACCCCAAGAGCAGATAGATCCATGCCACACAAGGAGAAAAATACTCCAATTTCCAATGCAGTATTATAGAACATATACTCAATCCTCTAAAACTGTGTGCTAATTTAATATTGGCTTTTCACACAGGGATGTCTGTGGGTGTTTTTTTAAAGCAACATAAAAAATGCAAACACACAGAGTCAGTCTGTGACTAAGGAAGCTCTTACAGATTTGTTAAATCCATCTAGTGTGGTATTTACTGGATGCAGTAAGCAGCAGAAGTATAATTTCTGATGGCAGGCCCACATACTCAGCTCCTTAAAAGTGAGCATGACTTGTTTGCTCTCTGACTTAGCTACTTGCTTGCTGGGTAAACAAACAGCACATGCACTTAAGCCACTAACTGACTCAGAATTTGAATCTGGAGCTGGGTCTGATGAATAAGTTTGTAATCACGGGCTCCGGGGTAAAATAAGCATGATCCATTCAAGTGTACATCATGCCAGCCCTAATACAGCTCTCACTGTGTGTGGCAAATCCTGAAGGTCACTCTAGAAAAACTCGTTCAGCAAGTTCTACATCTGCAGAAAGACCATAATATTCAGGACATTCAGAAGAAACTCCACCAGAATTCAGACAGTCTCTCTAAACACGACAACACAAAATATCCTCCTAAAAGGTGCTCAGTGCTTAGCAACCACAGACACATATGCCAGTCATTACAATCTCAATATTTACTCAATTAATTAAATCAGCACTAACCAATAATGGCATAAAGTCACGTTTTAAAACCTGGAGAACAAATGCAAAATTCAAAGGGAATGCACAAATTGTATTTATATGATCTCATAAATGTACTATACCACACAATCGCTCAGGAAAGGAGGAAAAATTATGCAGAGTGAAAATTTCATGCATCATTTCATTATGATTTGTAAACAGGCACAGAGAGCTGTGCTTTCTATTTGCATTGCAAGCATTGCCCCACCCCCTGAAGGCATGCCCACACACATACACACTGCACACACACACTCACACACACACACACACACACACGCACACTGCACACATGTGCACACACACATGCATGCCCACACACATTTAAACACACACACACAAATACACACACACATGCCCACACACATACAAATACACACACGCATACAAACACATACATACGCACAAATGTACACATATACAAACACACATGCACGCATGCCTACACGCATACAAATACACACATGTGCACACACGCACACATTCCCATACACATATGCACATACACACAAACACGTGTACACACGCGTGCATACCCACACGCATAAAAACATGAACGTACAAACACATACACACATGCAGGCACATAACCCCTGATCCTTTAGCAATCACGCAAACCAAAGAGGAAACAATTCATTAATACAGCAAACAAAACCAGTCTGAAATAATAGATAGATGGCACTTGCATATTCCATTTCTTAAAAAATAGACAAATACAGTACAAAATGGATATATATGCCCCTGAAACATTCCTGTGAAAGACATTTAATTCAGCTAGAGGTCACATGACACAGCTCTGCCCTGGTGTCATTACCAGGAATGCTGGTGGCTCTCACCCTCCCTCCTCTCCTGTAGTGAAGAAGCATCTTTCTCACACAGCTAAATCTGACGTAATGCAGAGAAAGTGTCCCAGCTGCTAACTGAGTTACTCCTGTCTCAACTAACAGCTCTGAATGAGCTCCGGATTCTGATTACCGCTGCAAACATAATGCAGAAAGCAGCTGTGGTGTGGCTCTCCTCCTCTGTGGAGGATTAGCAGGGATGGAGAAACCCCTGCACGGGAGACTGTGTAAGCCTTGGGTTCGAAAAGCGAGGAGCAGAGCAGAGAGACCCTGCGTGCGCGACATCGCCAGTGCGTCACTGCGCAGCGGTAACGAGGCTCAGAGGACGCCCCAGAGTGAGTGTGAGCTAGCTGCTGTTTTTCAGGGGGTCGCTACAGCAGGGGGCGCTGTCGCTGCCCTCCGTGACGCCGCCGCCCGGTGACGTGGTCTTCCTGCTGCAGCTGGTGGGCGTGGCCCCCTCCTGGCTGCGCTGTCGCTCTCTGTGTAGCTCCTCCCACCTGGCCCTGTTCTCCCGGATCAGGTCCACCATTGGCTGCAGCTTTGGGTTCACCTTAACCAGGGTCTTTAGTGGGAGAAAAAGAAGGAAAAAAATGATCAGATTTGCTGATCTGGGTTCATTATAGAATACAAAAAACATGACGTACTGTGTATAAACATGATAGATGTTTTAACTGAAACACTGTCCCTTTGTGAGGTTAAATTAAAAAAAAAAAAACTACAGCATGTAGTTACTGTTGGTATCTTTGTTCCAAATGTCAGTTTAGCCAGTGTGATACATTTTCTTAAGTAAAGCTTTTGACAAAATACCTTAACGGCAGTGTGCTTTTCTAAACTGCAGGAAATTGATTTAAGCAGCGTCCGAATCACTTGGGTTTGCACAGTTTTCTAATTAACCTACATTTCTTCAGCCCTGGTTAGGCTGGAGAATATTCCCCCAACAGCTCCACACAAATAATACTGAGGCGGTACAAAGCCCCTGTCTGCAGAGAGGAAACTGCTGTCTAGTGCTTCACAGCAGAATAAATCCAGGATATTAAAACCTGTACAGAGACAGCAGGGGATCTATAGCGTTTCCCATTCCAATGTGCCTGATGGACTCAAACACAAAACCAAACGCCTCCTCTGGAAAGAGCAGGAACACAGGCTGTATACTGTAACTCACACTGAAACACAGCCTGTATACTGTAACTCGCACTGAAACACAGGCTGTATACTGTAACTCGCACTGAAACACAGGCTGTATACTGTAACTCACACTCAAACACAGGCTGTATACTGTAACTCACACCGAAACACAGGCTGTATACTGTAACTCACACTCAAACACAGGCTGTATACTGTAACTGTGTTGCACTCAAACACAGGCTGTATACTGTAACTCTTTAGAGATTATCCACTGCACTGAAACACAGCCCACTGTAACTCGTTTTCTTTTCCCCATAACATTGTTAGAGCCACAATCACACAGCGGAGTAAGTGTTGCCTGAAATGCATGGTGCTGTTATGCTATACTGGGCAGGAACATGGGGCTGATTCTGTCTGTGCACATCTTCAGAAAATTCCTGCTGAATTATATAAAGATGTGTCATTGCACGGTATGTTAACAGGCAATAACACAAATCCTTGGACTAACGCTCAGCTCTCTTCCTGATTGCTTTCCTCCAGATGGGCTGTGAGACACACGGTTAGTCCCTCACTGAGGTTTACCTGTAAGTGTAATCTCTCTCAGACTGCAGAGGCCTCATTAATGTGGCTCTGACACCATGCGGGTACATTGCAGTGTCCCCTGCCTGCCTTTTCCGGCAGAGGCACCAGGTTGTACAACCAAAAAAATTACCAGTGTAAACGCACCCTGGTAGCTCCGGGCTCCGGCTTCTTTGGGTCAAAGATGAGTTCATTCCTTTCATTCGTGAATGTGTCTTGTAAGATTGTGTGGTAAAACATGCTTCTTGTTTTTGGACCAGACCATAATAGTCACTTCAGGGGAAAGAGCACTTGAGAAAGATATGATGGAGGTGGACAGCAGACAACTGAGAGCAAAACATCTCAAATACATCCTGCAGTGGGAGTTGCGTCTGGCTTGTAATGTGCTTCTGCTCAGACCTGGTGGAGGATTCAGCTTTTAAGCCCCGCTTCCCAGGAGCCTGGCTGCCTCATTCAGAGCTCATTTACCTCCTGCTCACAGCAGGGCCAGAGAGGGGCTGCGATCTGTGCAGGAGACGCTTCACAGTCTAATCTTTACACTCCTACCAAATGTTTACCATTCCAGTGACAGCATACTCCGCGGCAAAACATATGGGCCACCCTTAAACGGTGGGAACAGTAAGCGGCGAGGTGAAAGCCCAGCAGTGTATTGATGCAGCGGTGCTGTCCCCCCACCCCGCCCCATCTCCCAGAGCTCTACTTACGGACCCAAACTCTGAATGAAACGCCACAGTGTACAGCGCGTGACTCCCGCAGCTGGGCCCTGCAGCGTCGTGTGTAGCGTGTAGGAGGTGGTACTGTCAGTGGTGCGGTTTTGTCTGTTGATGTTGTAACAGAACGCCTATCACCACTGCTATGTGTGCCAGGTTCGTGATGCACGACAGAAAATATCTCAGCCTGCTTTCATCCAGCACTTTACATGTCATAACTGCAGGGATACCAGTATGAGTCCTGTGTGGTAATCCACTGATCGAAAATGTACCTGCAGATGTGAAATGATCACAGATTAACTACACATCTTGCACTCAAGTAAGCATAAACTCAGCTATGCTGTAAATATAAAATAAAATAAAATAAAAATTGAAAACTTATACTAAACAGATTCTGAAATTGTAGTGGCTCTAGCTGTTCCACTGTGTTTTACAGCTACAGTATACAATACAGAGTGCAGTTAGAAATGCAACACACAGCCTGTACTCTCATTCCCAGCTGCTTTCAATAGACCCAAACCTCTTTTCCAGCACTTTTAAACCTTTTCATGCAGTCCAGGTGATGCATTTGCTTTGACTGTGCAAAGTTATCCCTGAAGACAATTCCTCTCTCAGCTGTCTGATTGAATATTAGGGGCTGGAGGGTCAAAATGCAACCTTATTATTCTTCTGTTAGCAGGTCTAGTGTGGTCTTGTGATGGCTCTGTATCAGGGCATCAGTGTGTGATACAGTACATATTGATGCGTGGCAAATGTCTGCCATGCAGTGCTGGCTCTTCTCTCTGTCTGTCTGTCTGGCAGGCTGCTTGCCTGTCTCTCACTCTCTTTCTCTCACTCTCTTTCTCTCTTTCTCTCTCTCTGTGTCTGCCAGTCTCCCTCTCTCTCTCTCTCTCTCTCTCTCTCTCTGTGTCTGCCAGTCTCCCTCTCTCTCTCTCTCTCTCTCTCTGTGTTTCTCTGCCTGTCTGTCTGTCTGTCTGTCACTCTCTCTCCATCTGTCTGTCTGTCTATCTGTTTCTCGCTCTGTCTCTCTCTCTCCCTCCCTCCCTCTCTCTCTCTCTCTGTGTTGTTTCTCTGCCTGTCTGTCTGTCTGCCACTCTCTCTCCATCTGTCTGTCTGTCTATCTGTTTCTCGCTCTGTCTCTCTCTCTCTCCCTCCCTCTCTCTCTGTCTGTCTCTCTCTCTCTCTCTCTGTCTCCACTATCAGTATTCGAGTGGAGTTGTGACAGTGAGGAGCTCAGAAAACTCCAAGGTTATCTGGTGGGCTTTGAATACTGGAGGTTACGTAACTTCAAATTAATATTCACACAGTACAGCAGCACGAGGAGAGCTGGATCTGTAGGATCTTCTTCCACCCACACGCCACAGCCAGCTGCCTCTGAACCTCCACTGCGTGCTCCGTTTAATTGGCAGCATGCTTCCTGGATGCAAATCTCCATTCTCTCAACATTAGCCTTTCAACGGTCCTGCCAGGCCAATGCTAAAGTAAGCCGAAAACAATACCTGATCGTCCCTTTTAAGCATAACCATCTCTCTCCCTCCTCCCCCTCTCTCTTTCTCTCTCTCTGTCTCTCATTCTCACTCACTCTGAAAATGAGTGCCGAGCATGACATAGTAGACAGTTATCATAAATGTTGAAGGCTTAACTTCAAAATGTATCATCAAAAATTCAGTAGGTGGCAGTTCTAGTGAAATATGCAGACATGTTAAAGTATTCCATGGAAGTAGAATCTGAATACTTACAAATACAATTGTGATGATGGAAATTATGCTCTATGATAAAAAATCTAGCAATTTTATATGCTGTCAGTACTGATACCTGACACTAAATGACAATGCATAGGTTTGGATAATCATGTTTTAATGTGAATTCCACAGTGTTTGACCTTTACTTTCTGCTCTTCCTCTTTTATTATGAAATGTGCATGTCTAGACTGATTGCTAAATCTGTATGAAATACAGTTTTTACTTTAAAATACATGATCGGCATTTGTCATATATATTTTTATGTATGATTTCGTTTGGGCTAGAAAATCTGAGGAGGAAAATTTCCCATAATTCAATAGATCTAACACAGTTGTAGCGTTGAATTAAAGAGATGCAATGTAGGAATGAAGCTGTTTACAATGCAAAGCTCAAAGCAATGTTAGATCAAAGAAGTGTGTATGTGAAGTAAGGCATGCAATCGAACACAGGTACGGGATAGAGCAGACCACCCACACACACCCTTCCCTCAATCTCCCTTTCTCTTTCTTTATCTCCCTTTTTTTCCTCTCCCTTGATTTAATCCTCTTCCCTCTCTCAGTCCCTCACCGCTCTCTCTCTCTCTCTCTCTCTCTCTCTCTTATATCCCTCCTTCTCTCCATCTCTCACATCACCAGCAGATAAAGTCAGCCTACCTCTGCCTCTCAGCAGGGTTTCCTGCCCGTCTGTCGAATCAGAGAGCCTGTTCACCAGCAGGGGGATGGGCTCAGTGAGCAATGACATCACTACCCAGCCAATTCATAGATAAGATGACCGTTTCAGTGTCCATCCAACCTCCACATTCATGCTTTGGTGAAAGCAATGTATTTTTGCCACTTCCTCTGCAATGTGGAATGCCTGGAATATATGGCTGTGATGTTCACCATCTCCTTTGTTTCCCTGATCCACTGCCTCCATGTGGCTGAGTTTGTGTCAGGGACTGGGCCTCTTGGGAGGTGGCCGGCCTTCTCTGTGAGCAGAGGCCGCCTTAACGAGGGCTCTCGGGGGCTGTGGGAGTGTCTGTGGGTCAGTCCGGGGAGAGCTACCTCATACAGTGGAGCGCAGATCCCGTCAATCCACTCCAGCTGCAGTCCCGGAAGCTCGTCCTTCCTGTTCCGATCGAAGATGGCCTGGAACACAAACACCGTGTCACAATTCACCTCACAACCAAGTTCTACACACCACTGTTCCCTGCAGGAGAATATATTACATTACATTATTGGAATTTAGCAGACACTCTTATCCAGAGTAGCTTACACAGGTTACTGTTTTTACATCCATCTGTTTTTTTATCCATTTCTACAGCTGGATATTTACTGAGGCAATTGTAGGTTAAGTACCTTGCCCAGGGGGTACAGCAGCAGTGCCCCAGTGAGGAATTGAACCAGCAACCTTTCAGGTTACGAGTCCTGCTCCTTGCCGTTGTGCTACACTGCCGCCCAAGTATTAGGTAAGGAATAAGTCATTCTCTCACAGCATCACTGTATGCCTGACTGTGCCAACTGCCAGAATAGGTAAGTGCATTCCGGTGCATTCCGGGGGGGGGGGGGGAGTGCTGGCCTGTGCCTTGAAGACAAACAAATAAAATACTTTCTTTTATTTTCCCTTCTATCCCTGCTTCGCTGTGCCGTGGACTTCTGACGGTTTGGAGAAGCTGAGCTTCAGAGATAGTTCCGGGGTTATGAGTTTGGAATTGAATGCATAATTCATGCCGCCCACGCGCTGAATGGTAACGAGGCTGGATCGGGCTCCGAACCCCAGGCTACTGCACCACTTCAGAGGGCCAACAATGTGGCCCGAGACGATTAGCCAACACGCGGTAATTACCGCAGAAACGGCAACCGAACCACGTTTGGTCTTCAAAGCTCTAAAAACCACCACCATTGTCCTATATCTTTTTTTGTTGTTTTTTTTATTTCTTCCCATATGACTGTAATTGAAAATATCATTGAAAAATTATAAAGAAATTAGAATATTTTGCCCTAAATTGAGCTTCATAATTGTAAAACACAAAAGGGCAGGTTTATTTGCTCTAATTCATGCCCATTAAATATTCACTCAAAGAATAAGGAAGCAAGAGGCAGATCATACTGTTCTGAGTTATGTCAAATGCACAGGTCCTCTGAGACAGTACAAATAATCAAATTAAACTGTAAACTATAAGCTAGAGCAGACCTTCAAGGATTCTATTACCACAATGGTCACAGTGTTTCAAGAGCTGCCTTTGAAACTGCTCTTTACATAAGGCAACGGTCAATTTAGTGCCACTGTGATGAAAACATCTTTTCACATAAAGTAAAACCTTTTGACATTGCACTGGAGATTGTGAGAAAGGTGGTTGTGGTAGTCTGAAAACAGAAAAATGGAACTGAACTTACAGAAGGAGTCAGCTTCAGCTCTGACCTCTCTCTGTCTCCTTGCTCAAAGAACTCACTCGTTACCAGCTCCGCCACCTACCGAAAAGCAACAGAGTGAAGTTTACATCTGTGGCCGGGGGACAATACAGAGCTTCAGCACAGGAGTAGAAAAACTGGATCCTCACAACAGAGACTGCTGTACAACTGCAGTACTACAAAAAAACCCCTTCCCCTGTGTGTGAGAAAGAATACACTTACCTTTCTCGATATTTCCCAGGGTTTGGTCACAGCACCGAGGTCACAGGCTGTCATCAGCATTGACCTAAAAATTTACCAAGGAGCAATGACTTAAATCCCATAATGTGCCACTGACCCACTCACCACACACTGATCCCGCTGCCTGCCCTGTCAAGAGCCCACTACAGGCATTCAGTGGCCTTTCAGCTGGAATTACAGCCCAATTCATCGACTCGGTAAGAGACTGACCATAGAAAGGCAAAATAACCGCTGAACACAGATACTATCTCTTAATGTGGCCTTGGTGTAGTTAAAGCAGCCAGAATGCATCCACACACACTGTCACATCCAGGAGACTGCTGTTACCTGCACATGTCTCTGTGACTCTTCACATTCCAGTTGTACTCGCCCTTACTGACCAGCTCAAAGAACGTGTTCCTGTTCCTAAAGAACGACAGGGACAAGTCTCATATCAGTTCCTGAGATGAAGGTACATACAATATCCACAAGAGGGCAGTGTAAGCTCTAACATTTCAATGTTTGTTTTAGCCAATTCAATTCGAATTAATTCAGTTGTTCACTTGTTTGTGAAAATAATATTGCCCTGGTATCTTACAGCTTTTCTCACAATTTTACAGCAACAAAATTCAGGTTTTGGCGCCAACAGTGTATATGTCATTCTCTGAGACTTACCATTAGCTTTACACATATGTAAGTGTGGATTTTGGTTGAAATCAGAAGAGTTGAATGAGTGTGTGGCATTATTGTAATTATTTTGAATGATGCAATGTTGGCCTGTATCTCAGTAATAGAAAAGTGGGTGCTGATCCTCATGTCTCAAGTGATAAAACCACATAAGGTAGAGTGGGAGTTCCATGGAACCTACTAATTAGTGATTGATTAGTAATGACTGCAGCAAATTATACTATGTGTGTGGCGTATTCTATGGAATCTACTATATACTAATTGGTGATTGATTAGTTATGGCTGAAGATAGGGCTGGTGTGCGTGCAGTACAAACTCAAGGGTGAGGTCTGTGGGATACACTAATTGGTTATTTATTAGTGATTTCTGGAGACAGGAACAGTCTCTGTTTGGTAAATACTCAGAGTAGAAGGTTAGGTCTGTGGGATGTACTAATTGGTGATTGATTAGTGATGTCTGCAGACAGGGAATGTGTGTGTGCAGTACATACTCAAAGTAGAGGGTGAGATCTGTGGCCAGTATGGACTGCTTCAGCAGCTGCATGAGGTCACTGTACTCTCGAGAGGACAGGTTGGAGAAGATGTTGTGGCCCTGGGGGGACACAGGATGTTGTTATATTAGCCCTGACTGTGACTAAGATGCCAACACTCTGACCCGCAATACAGTCACATAGGAAGGGGGCTGTTGTAGTGCTTTTGAGCTCAGATACCATTGTATGATCTGTTGTTTAAGTTGGATTTGACATTGCTTTAATCTTATCTTGATGTGTGCTAAAAATATGAAATCAGAACTACATTACAGGAGAGAATGAGAGGGTTTAAGAGAGAGAAAGGAGAAACATACAGGAAAAGATAAAGAGACACACACACACACACAGAAGAGAGACACACAAACTGGGAGAAAGAAAGAAAGAAAGACACTCAAGCGTACAGGGGGAAAGGCACACACACATACAGGGAGAGAAACACACTCACACACACACACACACAATGAGAGAGAGAGACACGCACACTTACTGAGAGAAGGAAAGAGAGACACGCACACACATACAGGGAGAGAGAGAGAGAGGGAAGGAGAGAGAGAGAGACATACAGGGAGATTGAGAGGGAGACTGCGTTAACATGGTTGAAAAGTAAAGTTTTAATTAATTGTCCCTACTGGTTGGTAGAGTGAATCCAAACGCTTTTTCCCTCTCTAATTAAAAACATTATTCATTTATATGCTAATGGCAAGGGCTGCGATTCGCTCCCTGTATCATAAGAAACCATTATGATATTCCAAGAAAACATTTGTCAGCTTAGAGTGTCATCAGAGACACTATAATGAACCTAATGGAGCCAGGCCAATCCCTGTCCCACTGGCAGCCAGAAATCTCTTTAATTACCTATTCTCTCTCTGTCTCTCTATCTGCCCCCCCCCTTCTCTCTCACTCTTTCTCTCAATCTCTCTTTCTCTCTCTCTCTCTCTCTTTCTCGCCATACATATTCACTATGTATACAATATTACATTATTGCCATTACTTTACATTACATTTCAAATGGCAATAATGTAATGTAAGATATGTATATGTATGTATAAACATACATATGAAATATATTTTAAAAAATAATTTTTCCTGTACGCATCCAGAAGTCAGTACAACACTGCCTGGTATGCGTTCAATGTTAGAGCCAGCAGTTTGCTCAGCTCCGTCTCTGATAACCCCTGAAAGCAGTGTGTCTCTCTGAGCGCAGTGTGTCTCTCTCTGAGTGCAGTGTGTCTCTCTGAGTGCAGTGTGTCTCTCTCTGAGTGCAGTGTGTCTCTCTCTGAGTGCAGTGTGTCTCTCTGAGTGCAGTGTGTCTCTCTGAGTGCAGTGTGTCTCTCTCTGAGTGCAGTGTGTCTCTCTGAGTGCAGTGTGTCTCTCTCTCTGAGTGCAGTGTGTCTCTCTGAGTGCAGTGTGTCTCTCTCTCTGAGTGCAGTGTGTCTCTCTCTGAGTGCAGTGTGTCTCTCTGAGTGCAGTGTGTCTCTCTGAGTGCAGTGTGCCTCTCTGAGTGCAGTGTGTCTCTCTCTGCAGGGATAGGGTACCTCGCTCTGCAGGATCATGACGGCGTGGTTGAAGTGGTGGTGCTCCAGCGTGGCTGAGGTCCCGTACAGCAGCGAGAGGGCTGAGCCCGTCCTGAGAGACAGACAGACAGACACACAGACAGGGAGGCCGTCACAGCGTATCACTGTTTACTCCATTACACTCTGCCATTACACTGCAGCACAGCCACTGTGAGGCTACACGGTGGGTCGTTTTCACACAGTAAGTACAGTGCTCATACAGTAGCTGTGTTGCAGTGGTCCTGCTTAGCCGGGCTATTTCTGGTAAAGTACATTAAGTTGTGAGCTAAGGTTTTTCTGTTGAGTGAGCAACTGCACAACAGCTCAACCATCACTGCGTGCGCTCAATAACCGTGCAAAAAATACACACTAACTTTTGCTTTACATTATGCTAGTGTCAATCACGTCTCATCACTATAGTCAAATTCATTTGATATAATGTTCATATTCTTAATGTTGGGCCAGTGAGTGAAAGATTAACATGCAACATAATTAAACATAAGTTACACACCCTGACTGCACTGTGTGCTAGAAAACAAGTGAATCTCCGGATCCTGGATCCAGCAGCAGCTGAATTCAGAGCGCTGCTTGAGTGATCTCCACAGCCTCTGTGTGGAGCAGTCTCTTTCATAAGTCCTTCGCAATGTGTTCACATGTGCCTGTGTGGCAGACCCCCACTATCTGAGGACTGTGGTGCCGTGGGTTGGAAGACCCCCAGAGAGGACCACTGTAATGCGTGCGAGGGGCTCCCCCCTGGGTGGGTCCAGGGGGGATGGTCACTCACTTGGCCTGGAAGGCGTTGTTGGTCCCCCGGTGGTCCAGGTCGTGGCAGATGCACCCCACGATCAGGGCCAGGATCTCCACCTCGGTGAGGGTCTCCTGGAACCCTGCGGTCTGGGGGGTGGAGAAGGTCTTTCAGAGGGAAACTCTGCGGAGACCCCATCCATTCTGCAGCTTTGCCCCGCACTGTTTCACAGTATTTACTCCGCTTGGCTTCTTTCAGTTTGGCTCAAGAATGTTAGCAAAGGATATGCCAATTAATTATGCTATGATGTACCAATCACAAGGTTGGCAGGGGGTTCTGTGTATGGGCGGAAAAGTATCACAGTGGTAAGGAGCAGGGCTTGTAACCAAAATGTTGTTAGTTTGATTCCCCTTTGAGGCACTGCTGCTGTACCCTTGGACAAAGTACTTAACTCACAAGTGCCTCAGTAAATATCCAGTTGTATAAATTAACATCTAAAAATTGCAACCTATGTAAGTTGCTCTGGATAGGAGTATCTGCTAAATGATAGTAATGTAATGTGATGTAACCACAAATTGTGGACGAATCTGTATGTTAGAAAATATGTATGTATACAGTTCCACACTCACATGTAGTATGTCTGAAAAATCTTTGTTATGAGCCTGCGGTGAAACTGGGACATGACTCAGGCTCACTGACAGATTTACTACTCAGATGTTTCACACAACAGCAGCATGGCTTTACCAGGGTAAGGATTACCATAAGGGTCACACAGGGACAGAGCATTAATCAGAAAACTCTGCAGGAGGCAGGGTTTGCCTCTAAATCACTCACACAAAATCGTTTCCCTTTTCTCTGTGAATAATGCATGCAGATTGCTCTTTGTGATTAAATATCACAGGGTACATGTGTAAGCATGTGCCTGGAGGCCCTGCTGCTGCAGCGAGCCGCTGGGTCTCTCTGTGAGCCGATCCTCGGAGGCTTTCGATGAAACAAACAGGCCGATAACGTGCGTTTCCACGGGACCCACGTCTGAACGGGCGAGTGGACAGACGCAGACTAGGAGAGGCGTGCAACTTTGCAGCGTTTAGCTGATGAAAACATGACCTCAGGAAGCAGATAGTACAGTGTCTCCAGTTCATTTGTCAGTCCCTAAAGACCGGCAGCTGTAGCAGTACAGAGAGTGTTAGCAAAAGGGCTGCTGCTCCTGGTTGCTAACACCAGAGCCCAGGTTTAACCCAGTCTCCATGAGAGCTGGGCTTTAGGCCGATGCCAGAGCTTACAGAAAACGTTCTGTTAGATTAATGAGTGGCCATACTGTGTCATTTCTCTCTCTTTTTCATTTATTTCTCTAAGCGTACAGTAAATTCTTGGCTTTAGTCTCCATGAGAGCTGGGCTTTAGTCTGGCTGCAGAACTTCCAGGGAACGCTCTGTTAGTTTAATGACTGGTCACACTGAGTCATCTCTCTCTCTCACATCTGAGCGTACAGTAGTTCTTTATTGGCTGATGAGCACTTGGTTGGCGTTTGTGTTACAGCATGCTGCACCCTGTGGGTATACTGATCATCATACTGTGTCGTTACTGTATCATTTCTTTATAGATATCACTTCTTCATTTTCATGTACAGTAGTTTCTTTATCAGCTGACGAGCACTTGGCTGGTGTTTCTGTTAAAATATGCTTCACCCTGTGGTCATTACTGTCGTGCTGTATCATTTCCCCATCACTTCTTTATCTGTGCGTGCAGTAGTGTTTTTGCCAGCTGATGGTCACTTGGCAGGCGTTTCGGCTGTGCTGTGCGGCACTGTGTGGTCATACTCACCGTCAGCATGGAGAACATGCATTGGCACACGTTGAAGGCGTGCCGCCAGTTGTGGTACAGCACCATACGGTAGTTCTTCCTCACCGTCAGCAGCCACCTACACAGCGTCTGCGGTGGGAGAGGAGAGGAAAGCCAGTGAATGGACTGATCTGCGCCGTGGACAGCGCCCCCTGTCTGTCACACAGAGCTTACAGCCTCCTGTCTGTCTGTCACACAGAGCACAGCACCCCCTGTCTGTCACACATACCACAGCGCCCCCTGTCTGTCTGCCATGGCAGGGCGGCCTCACCTCGTAGTCGATCTTGAACTTCTGCACCATGCCCAGCTCCATGAACATGCGGAGGGCGGCAGTGATCATGGCGTCCACATCCAGAGAGAAGTCATCGAACGACAGCTTGTCAATGCCGAGCTCACATACCAGCGGGATGTTAGCCGCCTGTCAAGACAAATTCAGATGTTTCTCTAATTTTTCAAGGTTTCTGAGATTGAGAAAGGTAAAACCCTCTATTTTCAAAAATGTTTAAACAAGTTCAAGTCCTTCATTTAATTTAAATCATCCACTGATGAGCAAAAATCCAAATATTTACCTATCCCTGGGCAAGGTACTTAACCCAAAATTGCCTCAGCAAATATCCAGCTGTATATTGTAACCTATGTAAGTCAGTCTGGATAAGAGCGTCTGCTAAATGACACTAATGTGATGTGATATATGTCTCTGAAGTTGGCTGTAAGAAAGAGCTTTGCTCCCATTGGGAGATGCTGCATTATCCTGACAAACTAAAGCTCTGCAAGCTCAATTTAACCCGGCCGCACAATCTGCTAACCTTCTTCAAAGTGGACAGCACAATAAATACTCCACAAATAAAACAGCCACCGGAGTCTTACGACTGTGATGGCTGCTGTTCTGACATTACTATTTCATTTCAGACTTGCAATGTTTCTCAACCATTCACAGTTCAGTCCACACAGACTCATTGTCCTTTTTCACCTCTTTGTCAAACCAGTAGCATGAGTTCATCTTTGTGCTTCTCGGAAACATTCATCTTTTCAGGTTTTTCAGATCAGACTAATTCTGCAATTCGTCTCATACATGCAGAATGGCAGTAGATTTTGTTATTATCTCCCAGAGACATTTGTGTGTGTTCAAAACGTCTGCGTTTGTAGGCGGTGTTGAGAGTGGAGACCCCAGAGCTCAGTGAACAAGGTTCCCAGCACGTGGCTTTGAGGAGAAGGATGCTGGGAGATCTGACAGCTGAGCTGAGGATTGGTGTACGAGCGGAGCTTGCTTTTAGAGGGGTCCGTGGGGAATATCACAGAGAGTGCTGCTAACTATTCATTAATGCATTCCTTTCACAGGCTTACAGTCCGTAACAGAGATGCGTGATTCATTATGTTTTCATGGCAGCTGCAGTAAGAACATGGATCCTTCACAGTGGTATAAATAATGCACTACAATTGTTAAATATTGATTTAACGCACTCATTTAATGCCATCAGAAGTGGGTCATTTCTGTTAAGGTGGAATGGTCTGGGCCTGTTTGAAAGACTATGCCACAGTGTGTTTTGGGAGTTGTTTGTTGAAAGAGAGCTTGTGCTACAAAAGGAAGATCACAGATGCAATCAAAGACTAGAAACTAAAACATCATGAAAAAGTATGTGGCACTGTGGAAGACAAGTTTGAGCTCAGAGCTTCTGACAGATGTTTCAAAGCGCTAGTAAACCAGTAAGAAACGCTGGGAGCTGTCACTCTGCTGTACAGTTCTCCTTATATCATTCCTCAGCAGACTCTTCCAGAAATTGCCAGAAACATACATAATTCTGTGACATTTTATAACCATAATTCCTGGAAAATGTAGACGTTGAAAAATATATTAGACTCATCCTCCACATTCTGGGCTATTTCCAGGAAGAGTCTCCATTACTTTCAGATTAAATAGAAATTATGTCAGGCACATTTATTCTGATAATCTAGGAAGATACTGTACTGTGATAGACCAAAGGGCTGATGACTTTTATTTAAACCAATAGCCCTCACCTTGAATTTGTCCACCTCAGTCTTAGAACAGGTGGCATGGTAAGACAGAACCTGCGAGAAAAGAAGAAGTTGGGTAGAGGGGTGCAGATAAGATTTAAGACAGGAAACCTTCAATATACTCATCTGTGACAGGAATTGGACAGAACTCCGAAGGACAAGGATCTGGTGGCATTTGTTCACACAGTTAGAAGACATGGATTTTGTAGATGATTCGGCTCTAGTTTCAGAAATTCACTGGCACTGTCACAGAAAAATTACTGGGCATGGCATGAGAGGGATGGCGATGTTCACCACTTCTGCAATTCCAGTCATAGGTAAGGTGACCCTCACAATTCAGAGGCCCTCAAAACCCAAGCTTGGGAGTGGCCCTTCAGTGAGAGCAACATTTTTCGGGAGGGAGAAGGTGTCTCCGAAGGCAGAATGCATGAAAACTGGCCTTGTCTTGTGGCTGGGGGAAACCATTGTGCTTCTCTCACACTCAGACAGAGGAAGAGCTGCCGAGGTCTCTTGCTTCTTTATGTGACACTGTCATGTTTATTCAGCACTGCCAGAGGCCATGTGTCTGGCTGTGCATGTGCTCAGTCCTGCTTCAGCCACGGAGCTTCCTGAACCCGTTCACAAAAAGCCAGAACCCGGAGGAAACCCCACAGCTGCCCCCACCCCCAGAGTGGCCTGCACGGCCCACGGCCTGCACGGCCCACGGCCTGCACGTGATATCATTAAACTCCCCCCGAACTCTGAACTGGGTGGATACAAAGAGCCCAATTACTAACATGTGACTCAGTCAGAATTGCAGTGATACAGAAGTGACGATTTTTTTTCTCCTCTCATTACTACTTTCTGCTTCCCTGAAAGCTTAACATAATAGGGATAGTTTCTGTTTTTATAAACTCGCTAGACGGAGGAGTCAAACAGATCTATGGCAAAAAAAAAAAAAAAAATAGATCTGGCCTACACTAAATGTACTGACTGGCAAGTTGCAGTGCAGACAGTGTGACAGTCATGTCGGCTCTTTACAGACTGCGCGTCTGCTGTCTCTACAGCGTCAGCACCCCACAGAGAATTTTGTTAAGAATGCCTGCTGAAAATGCTCTAGATTTAATGCGTTATCAGGTTTGGTAATATAATGTGAGTGAAGGCTTGAAAAAGAGAGTGAGACAGAAAAATTGACAGAGATGAAGAGGTGAACATGGACGGAGAGAGAGTGGAGGCGGCAAAGAGAGGAAAAAAAACATCAAAAGAAATGTAGTAGATCTAAAGAAAGGGGAACCAAATCATCTTCAGTATAAGGCCTTCCTAGCCCAAGTGCTCATATTATATTAATAACAATGAGTCCCCTGACTCAAATATTACAAAAACTATAACTTGGCTAGCTTTGATCAAAATTAACTACGAAATAACCAACCTCAGGACAGCAACATTCAAGTATAAGTCAGCCTCATCAAGATCAAAACACATTTCTTTTCTTTGAACATCTTGGGAAAGTTAGAGATATGAGAAATAGACCAATTCTAATCAAATGAAGACTCAGTAATCCCAACTCAGATCAACACTAGACAACAACAGACCAACAATAAGTAGATGATAACAACTCCATCCTGTGGTTGTGGGAAAAACCACTGTATGCTGGGACATCAAAAACATTTCTCCCTCCCTGGTAGGAAATAATGTCATGCTCATCCATTAGCTGCATTTTAGATTCCGTGTATGCTGTTTGTCAGCTGACTAGATTTTAGACTTTTAAAAGTGTGCAAAAAGGCAGGATGAAGACAGCAGGGCCTGACATTTCACAGATCTCACCGGCCTATATTAGCGGCTGCGCAGTGGAAAAATCAGAGCAGAGTCAGTCGCTAACCTTTGATAATCACATGATAATTCTTCCAAATCCCACACAAACATTTTGTTATTGTCTGAATGAAGCTGAAATTGGCTAAATAAATAAATAAGTAAAGCGCTGGCCCTTACATCCAGAGCCACAGACTGCTTGGCCCAGGACTTCTTCACCTGGTCATACATGATGGTGTTGTTGATGCCGAGGCCACAGAAGATCACAAAAGCCTGAGAAAGAGAGGAGGCACATGGGTAAGAGGGGCAGGGGCCAGGGGAAACACACACACACACACAAACCACACGCACGTATGCACACAAACACACGCACACACACACACACACACGCAGACATGGACATGCACATGCACATGCACACATGCATGCACACACAATCACTACAACAAATCACTGGAAATGCAGAATCAGGCATCAGCCCTGAGAAATTCAATGATATTCACTACGGGACTTTACAATGGCAGTAAGCACAAAATCAATAAATACACTGGTTAAATTAATTTCAAATGAAGATAAAAAAAATGTGCAGTACAGACTTTTACAGTAATGTATGCAGTGTATATGTGCACCCTGGTGTGATCGCTTTTGTAATAAATTCAAACCACCTAAAACTGAAACAATGGCTGTTATAGTTTTCATATTTTATTTTTTCTCTGCAGTATTCTGACACTGGAGATCAGCAAGCTCAGCATTGTACACAATTGTTATTGTCTTTATTTTCTTTGCTTAGCAGTGGCTTGTATCCAAGGGAACTGTATTTGTCTTTTGAAATATTCTGCTAGCACTGTTAGCGCATATAACTGGGTTAAAATGCATGAGAGTAGAACCATACCTCAAACAGCCTCTGGTCTGCGTCGTCGAACGGCTTCCCATCTAGTCTGTTCAACACCTGTGCCACCCCTGGACATGATACACACACACACACACACACACACGCACACACACACACATGCGCACACACGCACACACAAAAACACACAGATCTGAAATTATTTCCAAACCAAAAAGGTTCCTCCTTTTTTCGGTCTGATTATTAAGTCTTGACTGGCCTGTCTTTTCACGCACAATCCATTCCCACACTCTGGGATCTCCAATTAGCCTCAAATCACACCCACATGTTCATTAAAACCATTGGTAAAACAATGCATGCAGCCATTCCTCGGCTGCGCTAATGACAACGTAGGGACTTTTTTTTTCAGTGTTTCTGTTCTGCATCCGTTAGCCACAGTGCTAAATCAGGGCTGTTCTGAATACCCTATTATTTGGAACAAAACAGGAATGTGAAGAAGCTATAATATTCACCCTGATAAAAGAAGACATATTATAGGTTCACCCTTCTTTTTTCTCAGCTCTGGTTCAGGTCTCTATTAATGGCTGCAAAGAGCCCTCTTTATAGCCTGTTTAAGGTCATGAAACATGACCCTGCGTTTGAATAGTGTTCCAGGTCAGTAAGCACCCTGCTCATTGCGTTTGGTTTCCACCCACACACAGAGAAGTCATGACGGAGTGACTGCTTCCGGCTGACCCCTCCACTCGGGCCAACATGCAGTCTCCTTCTCTTACCGATTGTTAGGTTCTACTTCGCAGAGACGAGGTGTATTCCCCAGGAGTCTCAGTTACGCAGGCAAACAGCATGGGGAATAAACCATGTCTCTGCAAAGTTTCATCTGGTCTCATCTGATTCATCTGACTGTCCGGGTCTGCGAAGTAGAACCTACACTAGTGCTAGTCTGTTTGCGCTCAGGGTAAGCTAATGACTTCCAGAGACAGATCTCAGTGGGCCTGGGTCTCTCTCAGTGGAGGTGATTGCTGGGCTGGGCTGATTTAGGAGTGTACCAGAGCAGCGTTGACAAAGCTGTGCTCTCACAATGGAATACAACGGCCCCAGAGGCGAAAATACCTCTGGGACAACTGGCTTGGGCTCATTGCAGTCAGACAGTAGTCCTATTTCCTAAATTTTTTATTTCCACAGAAAGTGGCTGAGGCAACCAGTAACTCTACATTCCCTAATTACAAATGTGGAGAGTGCTTTCACACATTTGTTTTGGATGAAAAATGTCTTGCATAACGGTGTAAACAAACCCAACAATGGGGCTTTTGATATTCGTCCCTCTGTTATTAAAATAACAAAGGGCCTCAAACGACGGGCCAAGTCTTTATTTTGACATCTGTCAGAATGTTATAGTCACTGGCCCTGTGACGGCCAGGCTAACAATCGCAGTGAAGACTTACCGATTATTTGATGGTTGCTGTTCCAAATGGGTACGCAAAGCACAGAGCGAATGTGGAAGCCGGAGAACTGGTCAGCCTGAAAGATAACAGGCAACACCGGAGCTTGGACGGCTTTCACGGTACAATCCACAAATCTATACGCTGCAAAAAAAATTTTTAAATCACAAGCATAATAATCCTAATATTAATTTTACATTCTGTTAAATTTGTTTTTCGAATGATTGATTTCTTAAAGGCCTGGTGGTGGGTTAGGATATTACAGTTTTTCATTCTTAATATTGACAATCAAAGCCTTGGTGGTGAGAAACGCACTTACTTCTGCGTCGAAGCGAGGGTCTTGGTATGCGTCGCTGATGTTCACGGGGAGACCCGTCGAGGCCACAAGTTCTGCAATGCTGTTGTTGATGAGCCAGTCCGAGTAGGACGACTTCTCCATGCTGTCTTTGAAGCTGATAAAACATAATAACGGCACCCATAAGCTGCTTCAGTATGGCACACTTTCACAGATCTCAGAGCTCTTTAAAGTGACAAGACTCATGGCTCATGCTAACCAGAACCAGTGTGCCACGGCTATCTTGGGGCTGCTTCCCTGGACGCCTTCCAGCAAAGCACTCACCACACAGAGGAGAAAAACTCGTTTAGCCACATTATGGGACCAGAGTGGGAATTCTGCTCACCCACAAGTGCCATGAAACGTTTAATGACCAAACTGAGTCGGGACCTTGGTTTGATCCCTTTTCCTAAAGCACAGCATCCCCATCGCTGCAATGGGGCATTGGATTTCTGCATGGTCAGAGGAAGACTGTGCCCTACTAGCCTGGCACAATTTCCAGCAGCAACTTAGTTTCCCCATGATATTTCCATCCAGGATTTATCCAAATCCATCCCCTTTTAGATTCAGTCATTAAGCAGAAGAAGGCTACAGGGAACTATAGTGGCTGGTCATAAACAGATAACAGAAAATTGCCAAGTACCAGGATAATATACAAAGCAGTGCACAGCCATTCATAAGCGAGGAGGAACGAACCTCTTCTTGCTTCATATGTTGTACGTGTTTTATATGTACTTCATATATGTCCTTACTTCATATCAAATGACGGTCACAAGAGACATGAGTGGAGAAATATGTATAGCTGCATACTCATATTGCCAGTGATTATCTGATTCCACAAATAATGGATTGCAGCATGCAGAAACTGTTCAGCAAATGGAGGTAGTGAGTAGCTTTCGTCTGAATTACAGATTGTGTATGTAATAGTTTCATTACTGGTGTACTTTCTGGTGAACGTAATGACAGAAATTTGCAACAGACAGGTGAACCAGCATGCAGTACAGAAGGCAAACTGTGGCTCATAATGTTGGTCTCCACTGCGCTGGTCCTGCTGTTTCACTGCTAAGATCAGGCTGCCGTCTTGGTAAATATTTCATAATCACAGCTACGAAGCCACAGCAATATCCCTGCATTCTTCTGGTGGGTGTTTGTGCAACAGAGGCTCCAGGCATCTCTCACATCTTAATGGAGAGGGACAAAATGCCTTCCATTAATCATATGACCTATATTTCAGGTGGTTGTACCAGATCGTAAATATTTCAGCGCACCTTGGGCAATCAGTGACTGTGAAAGTGTGACAGCCCGACCGCGCCCAGCTGTGTGTTGGTGCCACGGTAACCGTAACAGACCGGGTCACGCCAACCCCTCCAAATCAGTGCTCCAGGAAGCCGGGATTTATATATGCGCATATTCACTGACACTCACGTCCGCGTTGTTCTCCTGCCGATACGACAGCATCTATGATGGCTGTGATATGTATGTGTCATCACTCTCAGTGTCAGATCAGACTGCCAGCAATTTGTAACAAATACATAATGCGCCTCACTGGGCCCCTCTGCAGACACATTAAGTTGCCTGCCTCATAAATACCCACACTCTGCCTGGTCCTTTTTTCCTGTTACTTCATCTTTCCACTGAGGTATTTATAAATCACCTCTGAAATCACTGCCAACTCCAGTGCCCTTAGTTTCCAGTCTGGGGTTTATTACCAGGCAAATGAAACTGAGCCATGCCAATCATTACTGTTTATTTGCTTATCAGACATCCTCATGCCAGACAACTTACTTTTTTTAAAAATATGGTGTCTGCCTGCACAGCTGGATATTTACTGAAGCAATTATACTTATCTTGCTCTACGGTACAACAGCGCTGCCCTGCGACGGAATAAACCCTGCAATCTCTGGTTTACAAGCCCACGTCCTTAACTAGTGTGCCATGCTGCTGCCCGGTGAGACAGCCCCCGAGAGGCTATGGAGGAGAGCTGAGTTACTGTGGTGCTGAGATACTGTGCATGTCTCCCCGGGCTGCAGGCTGCCTAGCCTCTGGCAGAGAAGTAGAGACATTGCAGTGCGTATTTTAGCATCCTCCCTGAGGTGATGTAGATTCTGAGCCGCAATAAATGAAGCTCCCATTCCAACCATTCTATTCTTTTAATCAAACTCATAAATCTCCCACCAGCTCGTTGCGAAACGTAAACTGTCAGTGTCACGATGACAGCTTATTCAACGTGTGTTTGATCTCTTTTTTTTTTGTTGGTGTTACCCAGGAACACACACTTGATGTTTATCTGAGATCATAAAAGAGCAATGTGCACCTCACAGGATAAGGGCATCGTGCAGAATATGCAAATGTATTTTCCTCCAGAAAAGCCTGAGTTTGCAAATGATGCCACCTGACATTTCCCTAATTGCTAAATTATTCTGTCCAGATGATATTTTAATTGCTCGTATTGTTACCGCAGTAATGTGGAAATGAGCACTTCAGTACTGACAACACCAGCAGACAGCTAACTGATAATGATATTTCATCCCAACACTGTCAGTTTTCACACATACACACGTATACACACACACACATACTAACACACATGCACACACACATACCGACATATACACACACACACACAGACACGCACACACTAACACACATACACACACATACACACACTGACACACGCACACACACGCACACACACACACACACAGACACGCACACACTAACACACATACACACACATACACACACTGACACACGCACACACACGCACACACGCATGCACACACTAACACACACACTCACACTGACACTGGAATACACTCCTCCAGGGTTGTTTCTTCAGCCTGTTATTTTTTTTTGGGGGGGATCAGCACATTTGTTCCCTCGTTCTCTTATTAGTCGTTGCGTTTCCCCTGCCTTCCCCTGTGAGAGACCCCCAGGGAGCTCATTTCAGCTGGAGATGCAAGCCGCTGGGCTGGGGGCTCCCGTGCCGTCGCAGCACAGGCTGCAGTGATGGCCGTGAGGGGGCGGAGTCAGAGGAGCTGGTGGGCGTAAACACGCTTGCTGCTTCTCCAATCAGACAGAGGCCCCTCACAGCTGACCACACCTCCACTACAACCACAGATCAGCGACATGCAACCAGCAGGAGCTGTTTGCTTCCTCCCTCTCTCCGTCCTTCCCAAATAGTTTTTTGAGCTGGTGTTTAGCCAGATACAGTATATGCCCCCGAGAAGAACAACAGTGAAATGAACTCACGTTGAAGACGAATGGTTTATAGCCCTCAGCCCTGAACTTGTTTGGCCAAGAAGCTACTGAGCAACTGTGTCAGTGCAATGACTGAGAGCAGAGCTTTTAGTTTTCTGCTCTGTGTGCTGACAAAGACAGGGATAGAAAGATGCACTTGATGCAGAGGAATGATACTTTTCCCCCTAGCTCTGGAAGCAGCTGCCCGATCTGGTGGTGTGTGGTGTGGAAGTGTCTCTGTCTCAGTCCTTTCCAGGTTTCCCCAGGAAGTGCAGATAGAGACCGGGGATAGGAGAACAACAACTGATGTGTTCGGAATTAGAAATGAAAGTGGGACAGTTGATATCTTGTGTAAAACATGACACAGTGACATTTTATCTTTTAAAAAGAAAAGTCAGTTCTGAGTGTGATCTCACAAATTAATTGCCAGAAAGAGCACGAAATAACTTAAATCAGACTTCAAGGAACTCTCACACACACACCTTTGCACCAGGACAGTGGGAGCTGACTTAACTGTTTTGATGGAACCTGGACAGCATTTATTATTTAAACACTATCAAATGAAAGAATCAATAAAACAAATGAGTTCCCATATTTCTGTTGCCTACCCATGTCTTTATATCAGACCTGCTAAAAGTTCAGAAACTCAGGTCCGGTGACTATGCTTGTTGTCACACTGCACAGATGTTAGAATGATATATTATACACATTATTAAACTTACACATACTATACAGACCGTTAAACAGAAATAGCAGCAGGGTGTTCAGACTCACACATTTCCCCCTCACCTGTTTTCAGTATCTGCGCTGCACTTTGGAGAGAGCAGCTCAAAGGATTTGGTGAACTTCACAACCTTTGAGAGAAATGAAGAGAGCAAAAATATTACTGATTGGGACATTTTCATCTTTAATATCTCAGTAGGGCCACTTCAGTCTACCTGGGGTAAATGTCTTTGTTTTAAAGCATCTCAGACCAAAACGGAAAAAGCTCAGGTCATTCTGTGTGTTGTGGAGCATGGCTTGTGAGGTCATTCTATGTGTGCATGTGGAGCGTATGGAGTGTGGTGTGTGGAGCCTGGTGTGTGAGGTTGACCTGTATGTGCATGTGTGGAGTGTTACATAGTATTGTGTGGTGTAGCGGTGTGTGTAGTTGTTCTGTAAGCGTGTATGGGTATGGAGCGTGGGGTAGCTGTGTGTGGGTGCAGAGTGTGGGGTAGCTGTGTGTGTGTGTGTGGAGCGTGGCGTAGCCGCGTGTGGGTGCAGAGCGTGGGGTAGCTGTGTGTGTGTGTGTGTGGAGCATGGCGTAGCCGCATGTGTGGGTGCGGAGTGTGGGGTAGCTGTGTGTGGGTGCAGAGCGTGGGGTAGCTGTGTGTGTGTGTGGAGCGTGGCGTAGCCGCGTGTGTGGGCCGGACGGGTCGCAGTACCGGGGACTCGATGTCCTCCAGCAGCTGCACGGAGCAGCGTTCGCACTTCAGCAGCGTCTGCGCGCGGTGCATGATCTTCCGCACGATCTTCTCCAGGTCCGTCTGCTCCTCAAACAGGTCGTTCACCACCTCCAGCAGGGCCTGCAGGCGGGGGAGGAGAGCAGAATGCTGACCGAAAACATCCCCCAGTCCTCACAGTGCATCTGGTCAGCCTGGCACAGCAATGTTCTGACATGGTCTGGAAATATATATGTTTCCCTAGTAACAATTCTATGTATTTAAACTCTGGTTAACTAATGTGAAGCACTAGTGTAAAGAGTCATTATTCATTTCAGAAATGATCCGATCTCTGGATGCTGGCTGTCGGTAGTTTCCCCAGCAGCCGGTTGGCTAACCCGCTGATCCTGTCTGAAAACGCCCCCTGCAGAGTGCTGAGGGAAAGCGCAGAGATAAAGCTCTCGTCTCTGAGGGCCCATTTTCTCCCTCCCTGTCCTCCCCCATCGGAGATCAATGTAGTGACATGTCTGAGATTGTGTGCGGAGGCTTCCTCTATGATTTATATCCCCGACCCCCACTCAGGCCCCCCCAGGAGAGCTGGCCTGCGTAACCCCCCCCCACCCCGACGCAGTGACACTGAGTGGGATGATGGGGATCGATATTAAAGCTCACTGTCAGCAGTGGGAGGTGGGCCGTGGGGGGGGTTCTGATCTTAGGGCCTTACTCTGCTCCTGTCGTACTCCTTCCTGGAGGCGGCGAAGAGCTGGGCATTGGAGATGGCGATTCCACAGAAGGGCAGGTACATCTGCAGCACCTGGGGGGAGCAGAGTGCAGTCAGACTGAGGAGCTGCCGGGCTGCTGGGGGCCCCTGTGGGACTCATGCATGGACACCCCTCAGAGTAAACTACAGCATGAGTCCAGGAATGAGAGAGAGAGAGGGAGAGGTGTGGATACAGGTGAAAAAAATAATGGGTGTACATGCTACAAATAGTGTCAGTGATGGGACAAAAAGGCTGGTCTTGAAAAAGGCCAGTCTTTACTGTGATACTGGTCTGACTGTGGTACTTCCAAAGGCTTCCTGAACTTCTGCGATGTCTAAGCACAATTCTGCAAATTGCATTCTATTGTATCACCATTTATATTATTCATATTAGGGCTTGGTTGAATGGTCTTTATTGCTCAAGGCTTTCTTGCACTGGCATAACAAGATGACACCTTATCTGGAGGTAAAAAAGAAGTCTGATTAGGGAGAGGCACTCACCCAGTGTTTAACAAAGTCCAAGCATGCACACATGCACTTACAAATGATTTTAAAAGAAATATCTCTTCATAATTATTGTGAGCTCATTTTTTAATACCAGTAACCCAAAGCTCCTGTAAACTGACTGTGATAGCCCAGGGGAACTCTGTGACCAATCATTAAAGCAGTGGGTGCACACAGCATCCAATCGTTGAGTGGTAATTTGCCAGAATAATTAAATGATTTAATCCCTGACACCTCGCAGTGATAAATATGTCACTTCACTAATTTTACACATCTTCTTTTTAATCCTGTCAGTGATGGAACATCCGAAAGCACTGAGAGGAGAGGAGGCAACCAGAGCAGAGAGTCTATCCTTGAATTTGACAGCTGTTGGAATACGATCATGTGTCACGCATTTGCAGTCAGAAATCTTTGTCACAGCAGATTAAATCAGTCTCTGCATCCAATATCCACAGCAATTTGTTGCTGCACTGTGAGTATCTGTACCTGTCTTATTGGAGAGGCAGAACTCTCCCTCACCTGTCAGCTGTTGAGGTGAAGGAGCTCCTCTGGCTGCCAAGGTATTGACCCTGCCTCAGAGTGACTGAGGACCAGTTTAAGACTTGGACATCCTGGCGCAGCCTGAGAACCTGCCTAATGTTACGCTGCCGGTCTCTCACACCACACAGCTACCTTCACACGTCTCACAGCTAATATCAGCGTGTGCAAGAGGTCTGCTGGCTTTGCAATGACCCTGGGACAAACCAATCAAATGTAAAATCCACCAGCCCACAGCGGTGGAAGACGTGACAGTGAAGAGGCACTACAGAAGGTATGATATGCTGTGGGGAATAACTACCTCTCACCGCTGGCTTTGCGGGATAAGCAATAAACGCTATGCTCTCATATAGAGCCCACAAGATAAAGAGCAAACTCGCGCCTAAATTATCCTCCAGACTCTCACTGACCTCTCATTAGGATTAAGGAGGATCTACCCTGCACCGCACTGCCTCCATCCCACCCACGGCTATCTGAAACGGTTTTTATCACCGGTGATTTGTGGTGGATGATGCATTTTAGAATGATGCAAATTGCAATCATAATCTGTCATTCTGCCTGTGCAATATGCAATCAGCAGCTGAAATCGAGCATGTGGTAGAAGCGATCACTTCCTGTCCTAAGTCCAATCGTAATCGCACATTTCAAGAATTTAGCGGAAGAAACTGGATGGGTATTGAATACTATATGCAATTAATTTGAGTGTGGTGTATTAGTTGTGCTAAGTAGGGCCTGATTGATATGTAAAGAATTGGTGACTGAGGTAACTGCTTATCAGGGAGGAATGGAGATATTGGTTCAGTTTCTATCGAACTGGTTTAGGAATATGAAGCCATGTTGGAGCCCATAGGAACTGAATCATACAATATTTAATTTCAGAATCCATCAGGCATCTCCCAGTGTGGCTTTGCATTTGAGGCCCTTAACTTTGACCAGTGATCCGTGTCATTTATACTGTATTTTCTGCAGAGCAGAAACGATTTTTGCAAGCTGTAATCTTCCTGCGGCTGCATCTGTCACACCATAAGTGCTGGCTGTGGTGAGGGCTGATGTATCACAGGTTTAAAGATTAGAGAGTCACAGAATGTGATTCAGGACATGGTTTTCAAGCGCAGGTAAAAACTCACCTTCTACCCACTAACTCAGATAAAAGTGAGTGTGCTAACTTTAAGAGGAATATTATTATACAGACAAAATGTATTATTATTATTATTATTGTTGTTGTTATTATTATTATATAAACAAAATGTTTGAGATAAGAGCATCCTGCCTGGCTTTAGCATGCTGCATGCCACCAGTCTCTGGGTGGGCCCGATCATGTCAGAAGCTGCCATTTTAGATAATATCTGTCCCACATCTCTCTGCGCTGCCAGAACATCATGTCCCTGGTAGGTTTGTTCCCTGCAGTTTATTCAGCTGTGTTACCTCACAGCTGCAGAGAGAATTCTGCTCATTCAAAGGGAGCAGGTATCTTGTCAGTCTCAAATGAAAGGCCCTTCCACAGGTGCATTCTGGGACTCGTCTGTGTGTTGTGTGCTGAGGTGATGTTTAATGTTTTCCATGTGTTGTCTCACTGTGGAGGGATTCAGATGTAATGGGTGAGGATGAGAGACAAATTGGAATCTATAGAAAAGGGTTCAGCTGGTACACAAAAAGCATTCTCTATAGAGAGGTGGATGAAAAATACTTCTCTTGTTATATTGTTATACTTTGTTCTGTTATCACCGTGTTATATTGCTATCTCGCTGTTACACGGTTCAATTTTATATGAGAAACATTTTTAAAATGCTCACTGCTTGTTTTATTCCACCCTGAAGCCACTGATTCCTGCATTAATGCATTGCCATTCTATTCCAAGGAGCAATAATCATTTTATCACAAGTGCAACAAATAGATAGTGCTAGTTCCTCTGTGCAAGGGGATGGTTTTGACTCCTAATGGGCTTAATTTGATGGAGAAGATTTTATATTTTATAGCTTTGCAGTGAACATTTAGACAAATCTGATAGTCCTTGTCGGTGTAATACACACAACACATTCCCTGGCTTGTGGCTATCGTTGGGGTTAGGGCCACACGGCCTCCTCACGCACGCGCACGCTTTCTGTTTGGGTTTTTGATTGGCACGTGCCGTGATGTCGCAGCGCAGCTCGAGGCAGCTTCCAGGTGTGCATGGAAAGGTAACTGCTGACCGGAAGAGGAGGAAGGTGAATATGCATGGCGCAATATTTGAACTTCATGGAGACCTTCGTGGCTATTATTTTTATGCACGGTTTGTATGGGACCAGTTTAAACATTTGGGTTGTGGCTTATAACGATACCGGTCGTCTGGCTAACGTTCTTCGCTTGTCACCGGGACGCGACACTGTCGCGTTCTGCCATAGTTTTTAATACAAGTGAACTAAAATGAACCAACCGCTGCCGTGGCTCCTGTGGTTATGCAGCCCCGGAGACAGAGCTGGTGTGCGAGGAGATCCCGGAGTCGGTAGGTTCACTTTTGCTACATCGGGCTTGGAGGGCTGCTATTATGCCACATTGGCTCTGTCCCTTTCGCTGCCACTTTCATCGTTTCATTCTGAGCCACGGAAAGCTGTTCGTAACAAATATGTGCTCGTGTCCTGGATAATGTTCATTCGGGTTTAACTTTCCTACTTGTGCAGTTTTATTGCGTGTTGTGTTTGTTTGGTTAGCACTGAGGTTAGTGCAGGGTTTTTGTTTGTTTGCTAGGATTGGCCTGGGTATTGCTGCACGTGTGTTGTAGCTGTCTCTTCGCAAGCTTGCTGGTTCTCGATTTTGTTGCGTCCGATTCTTGTGAACTCTGGCAAGGTGGCTGCGTTTGAAACAACGGCAAAACGGAGTGGATTTGAACCGGCTTTCCTGTGTAGTCCGCTCCTGGAAAAGGCAATGCTGTTGCAGACTTCATTTAGGTCCAGAGGTGTGTGGTCTGGGTAGGATTAGTTTTTAATGAAGAATGTCAATGTATTGTAGTGGTTTTGTATTGTTTTGGTTTTTAACTGGCACATGCTGCTGATGTTACCACACAGCTTGCCACAAAGGTGAACTGCTGGCCAGAGGAGGTGTCAGCGTAGTGGGGCAAAATACGCAAGGCGCAGTCTTTGACATGGCTATTGTTTTAGTTAGAGTCTGAATGGGGAGACAAGTTAAACATTTCATTATGGCTGACAACAATTTCTGTCATTTGATTTACGTTGGTTTTTGGCAGAATGCCTTTAGACAATGTTTGTTTGGGGCCTACGACAACTCTAGTCCAAGGTTGTTTTGATACGCTGTTGGATCTACTGGGACTGTCCAAACGGAATTTTTGGAGACACCTATTCGCCTGCAGTTCCATGAAGCTGAGAGTGGGACTGTCACCTTTGTGCCATTGTTTTTTATACAAATAAACTGAACTGACCAAACCACTGCTGTGGTTCTGGTGGCTGTTGGAGCCCAAGAGGACAGAGCTGTCCTGCAAGGAGATCCCCAGTTGGTAGGTTCGCTTTTGCTACCCTGGATTGGGAGGTTGTCCTCTTGCCACTTTGGTTAGGTTTGGTTTGTTTTGCACACATTCACACAGCACACAGTTAGGTAACACTAGCTCTATTCCTTTTACAGCCATGATCATTGTTTTTTTTCCCCACACCAAGGGGTAGCTAGGCTGTGACATTATTTCAGACAGCCTTATTTGAAACACATTGGGTGCCTGTAGAATTCTAGTTTTACGAATAGGTCTAAATATTAAATGCTCTAGTCTAGTATTTCCTGGAGAACTTTTACAATTGTACAGTTTTACACTCAGACTGTAAATACAGTAAAGCACTTTGTTCTCTAATCCTGGTCTCTAATTCACCGACATTCTATAGGCTACTTCTGCTCGATTCACTGACTCAGACCAAATCGGAGTCATGGTCCCGGCAATGCGGCAGAGGAGTTCAAAGCTAAAAGTAGAACTGCAAACTGAATTACTCATGTCACCCTGATTCTGCTGCGCTTTCAAAAGCCATCCAGCAGCAGAACCCGGAGCGATGACTGAAGACTATGGGAGATATTGCTGATCAATACAAACGGTTAATGAACAGCAATGCTGAACCTGCTCCTCTCCCATTTCTCTCTGACGTCACTGAAGGCCCCTTTCACTTGCGTCAGCTCAGCACGCAACGCATTTCAAATGCATTTAACATTGATTGCTCCCTGTAGATGCAATGTGAAATACTTTTAGATGAGAAAGTGAGGGCGGAAGTGTAGCATAGCAGTAAGGAGCTGGGCTCGGAACCCAAAGGTTGCTGGTTCGATTCCCTGTTGGGGCGCTGCTGCTGTACCATGGAGGAAGGCACTTAACCCAGAATTGCCTCAGTAAATATTCAAAATGTGTATAAGTTGTAATCTATGTAAGATGCCCTTGATAAGAGCATCTGCTAAATGACAATAATCTAATGTAATGGGGAAAATTCCACAACCCTCTCTGCTCCTTGTGAAATTCCTTCTAAATGAGTCCAGCTACTTCAGCAGCAGATGGGTGGTCCTGATATCCTCCTTTCACGTACGAGCGCTTCTTGTTACAGATTCATTCTGGGTGTCAGTTGTAGGGGATGTACCATGCGAACAGAACAGAATGAGCATTCAGCTTTCACACAGTGGTTAGCAGGCGATCAGAGGCTCATACTTCCTGCAGGACGCCGCTCGTTGCGTAAACAGCCTTCATCAGGACAGGAGGTGAAAGATGGGGAGGCAGTGGGCGTAGATTGAGCTGCCTGGGAACATTGAAATGTGAGGACTGATGGGAGTCCTGTATTAGTGACCGCAAAGGGGCGAAACCGGCCCTGCTTCCAAAGCGCAGGGAAGCCCTATCCGTCAAGCCACGTTCACGACAGATGAAAATAATGTAGAGCAGAATGGGTCTCTTGGACCATCCCAGCTCACCCAGGTAAGACTAATGAACAGAGGGGTTTTAAAGCTTTCCAATGCCTCCAATTCCCAGCTGAGGGAGAAAACATCCTCAGCGTGAGTGATGCGTTCCTCCAGCAAGACGTTTCTCATTAGAAATTTTAACCCCCGGGAAGACGTTTCTCCGTTACATTGTTACCACAAATTAGCGCAGCACACCTGTGGACATTATCTTTTAAACTGCTTTGGTCTAAAGTCTCTCTCATGGTGGAAAAAAATGTGCTGCAAGCACAAAGTGTACTATTTGATGTCTGTAATGTAATCTGTAAGATTCGTCTGGTTTAAAAATAAATGAAAAAGGTCTGATCTGTCCCTTGAAGTGTCACTTCTCGCTTATTTTTAATTGGGCTCTAGTTTCTCCGAGTGATGTTAAAACGAAGAGCTTTCAGAAATCAAAGCCTCCCTTTTCCTCTCTCCTCTCCTGCTCTTCAAATGAGGCAAGACAATGGTGTAAGCACTGCATCAAAAGAGATGATAAGCATTTCAGACTGTAAATGACCTTACTGAATGCTGAACTTGCTCGTGTTGCATCAACCCAATAATGTCATTTTTTTTTTTTTTTACTGCCTCGCCACACATTTATTGCTGAAAACATTCTGCTGTGCTTCAGCTTTAAATTGCCACTGTTTGTTTTACTGGATTGCGGGGGTAAATTATGATTCATGATTAAGCAACTCTTTTAAATTGCTCTTTTGCAATTTCTCCTCTTAACCACATTTTGGTTAGAAAGCAATAGAAAAGCAAAGTATGTGCATTAAGCGGCCACAATGATGGAAAAAGACCAATAAGGACTATCCAAGCAATTATTTATATCATCTGCAAGGTTGAAATATAGTGTCTAAATGTGGTTAGTGTGTTCCTTATTACATTTCTCACATGTATTTATATATTTGTATATATTATCAATTGTTGTGCATGTCACCCCTGCTTTTCTGCGGTTCTCATACCAAATGATACAAATGTAAATCTTAGTACCTGAAAAGTGCATGCGTTGGTATCCTGATGAGAAAAAAATACAGGATACATTTTTACACATTGTTTCAAAGAAAGTATCAATGCATTTTTTCCTGTTTATTTTTAATTTTTTGCTATGGTGCTAGCTATGGTGACAATGTAAATGGCAATATTGAAAAGCCTGACTTATTAATTCAGCCTCTGATTCCCTTCAACATTAGTGAACAGAGGGCTGTAAGAAACCTGAAAATCACACGGGAGAAGGACCTCACAGGCTACAGCTACAATCTGTATAATCTGTTATACTCCTTATGACATCAAGCATGAGTCCACTCTGAAAGTTCTCAAAGCAGTGAGCCAGAGTACATCATTTCAATAGCATTCCAACGTCAGCGTGGCCAGTCAAATGAACGCTATACCATTTCATGCACGGTGGACGGTTTGATGCCATGGACGGTTTGTCCACCAAACACGGATCCACTGAGGCCTGTCATCCAGGAGAATAAACGTGTTCAGCCCACCTGATTCTGGCTTCCAGGCAATTGGTTTCATTCGCTTTGACCGCGCTTCACACTCAGATGATAATAACATCCTGCCCAGCTATACGGAACGGTGAAATCAGCAGTTTACTTAGGTTTCACTGGGTGACATTGTCAGCTTCTAGCTGCTGCGGGAGAGCTCGCACCTTGAGGCTTTCTGGAATGATGTGTCTCTGATCACAGACCGCGCTGGCAGCTGAAGGCTGCACAGGACCTTTAATGCAGGGCTTTCCCCTGACAAGCAGCAGTGTGGTGTAGTGGTAAGGTGGAGGGCTCGCAACCAGAGGGCAGCAGGTACGATTACCTGATGGGGCGCTGTTGCTGTACCCCTGGGGGGAGGTAATTAAGCCACACTTGCCTCTCTGAAATATTGAGCTGTACGAATAGGTAACGTTGTAACATATATAAGTTGCTCTGGACAAGAGCATCTGCTAAATAACAATAATGTGATGTAATATAATGACTGTCCCCTCTGTCTGCGTGTGAAGCCGTGCGTAGCACTTTTGCTAATTGACAAGAGGTAGCACTCAGCAGGGCTAGTAAGGATGCAGGAGTTTTTTGGCACTGTTTAACCTGTATGCTAGTTGCTCCTCCTTTTTTCAGTAACCTGTGAGGATGCAGAGAACTCAGTCCAACACACAAAAAACGACTTCTCGTATTCAGCTTTACTCTTTAAAAAGAATTATTCCCTTCCAATGCTTACAGTTTACATGTATTCATTTGGCAGACGCTTTTATCCAAAGCGACTTACATAGGTTACAGTTGTTTTACAATGTTATCCATTTATACAGCTGGATATTTACTGAGGCAACTGTGGGTTAGGTACCTTGCCCAAGGGTACAGCAGCAGTGTCCCAGCGGGGATTGAACCAGCAACCTTTTGGTTACAAGTCCTGCTCCTTAACCACTATGCTACACTGCCGCCCAGTTTAAAAGGTTCCTCTCTTATGAGGTACATACAAAGAGTTCTGTAGCCACTTTTACGTATTTGCCTGTCTGTTTGGCCACGGGGAAAGCAGAGGCTGGAGCGAATTGCCGAGTTTCAGTGTTAAATTTTACTGCTCAGAGATCGACCACTGGAAACACCAGACTGTCCTCTGCCTTCCCTTTGTGGACCAACTGCAGGGGTGCCTGTCAATGAGGGGAAACTCCAGCATCGCTTCGCCTCAGTTTCACTGTCAGAAGAGGACTGTGAGAAATTTGGAAAGCCGTCCCTAAACGGAGCGTCTTTTTAGTGACCTGAACGAGGAGTATCTGCATAAAATGCAAAGGCGCCTCGCAGATTTTCTGTTTTCCTGCTGCCATGCTGGTGGCTCAGTGGGTTACTGTGCCAGATAATCGCTCATTATGTACCAGCTGCATTAAAGCCAGCTGCTGCCACACACTCAACCACAGGAATTATTTTCATTGGAAGTGTGTGACTCCCTACATTTTTTCCATCACTAACCATTAATTCTTCTCATCTGCTTATAATTAGACCCATTCACACTGACACCATGTACTCCTTGCACTATTCAATATGTTCCTCTGCACCATGCAGGGTCATATCCTACTTGCTCCCTGGTCATTTGACGGCTCTTCAGAAGTCTTTAAGGCAGTTTTATTGCAAAAAGGTGCTAGGGTAGACTAAATTTGATTGGTCAGAAGGTGAGGTGAGCCTCGCTCACTTTGATGTTTGTGATGTTATGACAGTAAGGTCCGTTGACATTCACCAAAGAATGGAAAGCACAGAAAATGAATCCATGCTATAGGAAGCCTATGGAGCATAATGACGCCGTTGGTCAGTGAAGAGGAAACTATTCATAGCCTTGATTTAGGAGCCTTTACTATTTCTCTTTCATGCAGAGATATAAGATATAGCTATAGACAGACAGTTGCATCCATACTAAGCAGATATAACTTTTTAAGTCATACTGGGACGTCAAAGGTAATATCATATGGTCATTTGGCCCACAGTGGAAGCTGGATTCACAGATTTGCACTGACGTGAGAGGGCTGTCTGCCTGTCAAAAAGGTGGTGAGAAAGCAAAAAGACAAATTCAAAGCTGAAAATCATTCAACTGAGTCCTCTTCCCTCACTCTGGGGGCAAGGCTAATAAGATCAGATCTGTCCAACTCAGCGCCTTCCTGATTGGGTGAGAAATAAAACCCCCTTGTAATACTGTCTGCAGTACAATTAATAAAAATTAACACACAGCTCAGTCCTTCCGGGGGAAAAGTCAAGGTCAGCTACTTCTCACTGATAGAGAAAGTGTCAGTTTGATTGAATGCCTTCAGTCCCCTTTTTTTCACTGACTGGCTATAACCACTCACTTGTGAAAAACAAACTGAGTATTCAGGACGGCTACATCATTTCACAAGATCTAATGAAACCTGTTTGTTGTCATTCAAACATTCAATTTCATATTATATTTTTGTTCTGTTTTCCTACTGGAAATGTGTAGTTCTCACCTGGCTGTCAGGGATGCAGTTCCATCTCAGTTTCATCAAGGTTATTACTGGTAGACATACTAAGACAATTTTTAAAATCTGATTCCCTTATCTGTTTGGAGATTTAAGGAATGGAATTTGATATTGATGTTCCAACTGCAAACTGTACATTTAGAGATGAAATGCCTCACATTGAAAGGAAACCTTAATTTGCCACGGATTCCAGCTTTTACAATGCAGACTGTCACTTCGGCAGTACTCCATACTGGCAACTTGAACAGGATTAGAGAAATTTGCCACAAGATGAAACAACTCAGCCCTTTGAACCCTAAAGATTTTTTTCCATATTTGTCTCTCTTGCATATGCAGTTGTTCACAGAAACAAAAGACCAAAATGCTTTGGGGAAAAATGTCATGTTCCCCTTGATAAAACAAAATTGGCAAGAAAACACCAAAATACATAACATGGAAAATTGCATGCAAAAAATAAAAACAGCAGATAGCACAGGAGCAAAAATGGCCTCAAATATCATTTTTCTGCAGCTAGTCTGCAATGAGCTCAAGCCCTGTCTAAAGCAAACCACTCTCTGCAGAGTCTTCTTTTTTTACTCTACACTCACGGTCAGTTATGCGTGATGACCACTATGCAGCATTGCTTCAGAGAACGTAAAGAAAGTTGTGAATGGGCTTTGTTATCAGAAACAGCCAATTTAATTGTCTTTTCAAACATCACACTATGCCCAGACTGATCCCAAACTTCACAAGACAAAAAGAAATTCTCATTTTAGGCTTTGAGGTTTTGTCTAGAGACATCTTGACAGTTTCAGTGCACCCAACCACTGCTGGTTGGAGTCTGCCAAGGAGATGGACTTTTGCCAAGAGACATAGACAAAGAATAACCTTGGTTACAAAGCTGTCTGAGATGGGCATCTCTGGAACTGCCCTCTCCTGGTTCATGTCCTACCTGACTGGTAGATCTTCCCAGATCTACTGGAAAGGCTCCACCTCTGCACCCACCCCCCTCACTACAGGAGTCCCACAGGGTTCAGTACTGGGACCCCTACTCTTCTCAATTTATATTAACTCTCTTGGCTCAGTTATCAAATCGCATGGTTTCTCCTATCACTGCTATGCTGACGACATCCAACTCTTTTTCTCTTTCCCTCCCTCTACCCCCCAGGTCAACGAAAGAATCTCTGCATGCCTGGCTGACATCTCCAAATGGATGACATCCCACCACCTGAAGCTGAACCTCAGTAAAACGGATCTCCTCTTCATCCCAGCCGGCCCTTCCCCCCTGCATGACCTTTCCATCACCTTCGATGGCACCACAATACCATCCTCTCGGACAGCAAAGAGCTTGGGCGTCACCCTCGACAGCAACCTGGACTTCAAGGAGTACATTGCTCGCACGTCACGGACCTGCCGATTCCTCCTCCACAACATCAGGAGGATTCGCCCGTTCCTAACCACATACGCGACGCAGCTCCTTATCCAGGCCACAGTTCTCCCTCGACTGGACTACTGCAACGCTCTCCTTGCAGGCCTCCCAGCATGCACCACCCACCCTCTCCAGCTCATCCAGAATGCAGCTGCCCGACTGATCTTCAACCTCCCCAAATTCTCCCATGTTACTCCCCTGCTGAAATCCCTCCACTGGCTTCCTGTCGCTGCCAGGATCAGATTCAAGACCCTGACCCTCGCCTTCTCTGCAGTCAACAGGACAGCCCCTGCCTACCTCCAAGAACTCATCCAGCCCTACACACCAGCCCGACCCCTACGCTCAGCAGCAACTGGACGCCTTGCTCCCTGCATGGTCAAGGCAGGAGGTGCTCGTTCTGCCAGACATCGGCGTTTCGCCTACATCGCTCCCCAGTGGTGGAACGTACTCCCGGTCTCGCTACGGACAGCTCCTTCACCCCAGTCCTTCAGACGGGACCTGAAGACGCACCTCTTCAGACTCTACCTGGACTGACCCAGCACACAATTGCTGCCCCCCCCCCCCCCCGCCCATCAGTGCTGCAAATTGCTGTGCTTTTTTAAAATTGCTGTGCTTTTTAAATTGTGCTTTTAAATTTTGTCTCTTGTTGCCGCCTTAACCCTGACGCTCATTGTGCCGTTTTGAAGTTGTTGAAGTTTGCCGTTCGAAAGTATATCGTACTAGTTGCCCTTTAGGCTGTAATTGTAAAAATCTGATAGTACTGCGTCCTCAAACAGACCTTGCTCTCAGCTGAGAACTGTCTCATTGTGGAACTGTACACATCCTGTCCCCGTACTGTCGCTGTACCTACTGTATGCACTTTTGTAAGTCGCTTTGGATAAAAGCGTCTGCTAAATAAATAAATGTAAATGTAAATGTTACTTGAACAACTCCATAGCAATGCAATGGCAAACTAAATATCCAATCACAGGCAAGGAGGGTAGCACTTTTTACACAAACAAACAAGCTTTGAGGCAGATTTTTAATATTACCTGGACAAGGTTATTCCTGTAAGAAATAATGTAGCTGGCTATGACTTAATAGCATGTTCCTGAAAGACAGATTTTCTTCATTTTAATCAAAGCACAGTAGGCCAAGTTGCCTAATTGGAGCTGATTGTCCACCAAAGAAATGACAGGGAAACCAGTAACTTAGGCCTATAGGCTCACATAATTATAAAATGCATGATAGATTTCAAAGCCCAAAGCATTATGTTAACAGCTACAAGGAAATCACCTAAACTTTGGTCCTTGCCTTGTCTTCAGCTTGAGCCCTGAATATGTATTCCTTGTACCCCATCAGTTATTGATTGTTGCTAATATGCAACCTTGAGGAAATGAGACCTGTTGGTTTGTATTGTGGAAAGAGCGTTTAATCTTCAAACTGTAGATGAAAGTGAATTGCACATAAATTTCACTATTTATGAATAAAAGGTAAAAGTCTTCTGCTGTAAACCATTTGTGTTGCTTTAACTCCCTTAAATACATCCATTTCTTCTTTTATCTCCAGTGGCAGAGTTATGAAGGTTGTTCAGTTTAGTATAGCTTTAATGAATCAATTTAAATGGAGTAATATAAACAGCTTAACTACTTTTGTCCATCTATCTGTTTCATCTGCTGCCTGCTTTATATGGTTAACTACATCACTTGGGAAGGTGCAGGTGTTCTGGGGTGGGTGACACAGCAAGGCCTGTCTGTTTTCCCAGCTCACAGCACATTTATTTTATACTGAGCAGGCTACTGAGAGACCAGCTGTGTGTGGAATCAGTGGATGTGTGGACTACACACTGTGTTTGTGTGTGTGTGTGAGAGAGAGAGAGAGAGAGAGAGAGAGAGAGAGAGAGAGGGAGGGAGAGAGAGAGGGACAGAGGAAGACTGTGAATGAATCAGCAAGTGAGAATACAGATTCAGCGTGTTCACAAAAGTAAATTTCTAGCAGACAACACCGCAGAAGTGAGTGCCACATCACACATACACGAGTTCACGTTCCAGATGGCATTGTACATCCCGGAATAATTAGCGTGTGTCACACGTTTAAACACCACAGGCAGCTACCTTCTCATCGTCGGCAGTGAAAAGAGCGCCCCCGGGGTCTTTGTTGATGGCCTGGGCGACTCCGATGATCTCCCCGTCACTGTTCCGAATGGGCATGCACAGCAGGGACTTGGTTTTGTACCCTGTCAGCTTGTCGATTTCGTCGCTGAAGCGATGGTCCTGCGTTCAGTGGAGAGAGAACATCTATGTCTAACATCTATGTGTCCATCACTCATGCATCTCGGGGTTTTTAGGTGGATTACATCCTTTCTATGATGTATTTATTGGATAGTAATTCGGTGTGCTCCACAGTACGGTCCTGTAGGGCTAAGTGACTGCTGCTATGTGTTCTGACCACAGCAACCAGTTCTTCAATTATCCCAACAGGTTTTGGTTCGAAACTTTTAATAATATTGTAAATTAACGTGACCAAGGACTGTACTTCTGCGATACACTCATGACCGATATCATGTAGTGCATTTTGGTTAGTGTATAAATTACCTGAGTAACCACTTAAGTAGGCAAGTGGGCTATGTCAAATGAAAAATTATTACATGTAATAACTAGATTTACCTAATTAATGAAATAATTGTGATACTCTCGCATATCCCTACTGTATGGATGGCGATGTACAGGAAACGAAAGTGGAAAACAACTACTCAGTTTGAAGTCCACAGTCTGACTTTCCTTAGGCGATCTTACGGCAGCCCGCAGTTCACGCTCTCTCTTTCGTGCACGATCTTACTGAAAACATCGCTCAAATCAACCATGGTCCTTTTTACAGCAATTCTCAATGAAAATACTTTGGGATATGGGATAATTACTACGCGCACTGCATGTGATATGATTTACACTTTTTATGTAGGCTACTGTAATGGGATGTTTGTGTGCTGTGTTGCAAATGAAGTTTGAAAAACGCAGATAAATTTTCACACATCAAGTGATATTTGGTTACGGAAATCAAACCATTTCACTACTACTTTGACATTCTGTTCTCGGTTATGGGTAAATGCATTAATCTAGTGGCGTTTTGACGCTTTGTGTGACGACAGCGATGATGTCATACTGTCAATGATCATGATCATCGCCATCATCATCATCATCATCATCAATTGGCCCATAATTTCTTGTATTGTCACAACCAAAACATGATCGAATCGCAGTGTCATAGAAAAATTGTGTGTCACTATGGTATTTTGCCGCAAAACGTTATGCAACACACCTGATAGGCGTCGGGGATATTGACAGTTTCTCCGTGCTCAGCAACATATCCAATAATGCCTTTTCCCCACGGCACCTGCACTTCATCCGAGTTACTAAAAGAGGGTAACACCGTGGTTCCTGCGTGGACGTCAAAGAATTTAGACACTAAAGTTTTCTTATTCGCGGTGCCTTCCACCAAAAACAAGGAGCAGCGGTCTGCGTCTACCATAATGCAAACAAACACCAGGATTTTGTAACTGAGGCTAGTTATATCCAGGTCGTTGGAAATGTCTTTCACCAATTCCAAGAAAAACTCCCGTTCGTTGTGCTCTTTAAGGTAGTATTTGAAGTCTATCGCGGTGGATGGGTACTGAGGTATGTTCACTCGGGATTCCAGGAGAGCGCTGAGGATGTGCGCGGTTGTCGGTGGAAGAGAGCTGGCTTTCCGCAACAGAGCCCGTCTCCTCATACTCGTTAAGGGTTCCTGAGCCCTGGAATTTACGTGCTCGTCATATGTCCTGTTGGCGTTGACCGCCTTGGACCTGGCGAAAGTTTTCCGCAGTTCCTTCTGCGAGGCGCGTCTCTGCAAGCCGTCGCTCTTGCTGACCCAGCTGTCTCTACTGACATTAGGCTTGTCCGGATCCGCGGCAGTGGCCACCGGAGTTTTGCTCGCCTGGTGATTCTTGAGCCATTTCTCCACCATGCTCTGCTTTCCTTTTCTGTTCAGATAGTCTTCGAATAGTTCCGGGTGTTTATCAAGAAAACTTTCAACTTCGGCAAAGTCTATACTTCGAGCTGTCTTGTTCGTCATTGCGCTGGTTCTCCACGAACCGAACTGTTAAAATTGCAGACTGAATTAACATTTAAAATTTAAAAAATGCATATGAAGTCTAGCTTTAAATATTACTTTAAACAATATGTTTTTGAATAACAGCATAATTTGGCAAAAAGGGACCCAAAATAAACATAATACATGGTGAAAAATTCTGCTCGAAGTTACTCACTGGCTTGATTCATAGTCTTGAGCACGAGCTCCTGGCAGCTCAGCGCCCATCTGGAACTTGATGCTACTTGATGTCACCTCGTGTACCGATGCTCCGCGGCTCAGCTGAGCCAGTGAACGTAGCAGGAGTGGATCCTCCCCGGAGCACAGTGACGTTAGTCCATGCCACTGTTCACCCCCCCCTCACATGCTCGACAATCCAGTGTATTCGTTTGCATTTTGCAAGAGGGCCGGGCGTGGAAACGATTCCGTACGTTTTGCAGGTCGGCTGCATGGATGTATAAAAAAAAATCCCTTTCGCATATTATTTTCTGATAGGTTAATAACTCGTGGATCTGTAGGCTAATGCATTTTAATCAAATCCAGTTATGATGTCCACGTGTAAGGTTATTTGAGAAAGCGCAATGCCTAAATTATGCTCATCGCTGGAAATCAGCTTTGGAATTTAAACGTATTTCGATGGAATACTTGCACATTATTTCAAATTACTTAGTTAATCGCTGTGCAAACGTCTCTGTCGTCCAGAGTGATCAAGCTCTTCACTTGGATCACTTGTCTCAACGCCCGTGAAACGTTTTCATAGTTAATATTATGTTTAGTTACATTTACGGCATCAATCTCCCCCATGAAACTTCACTGCTTATCGAGGATTTGTTGAGTGTAGTTGTGTCATGGTGTATCATTCAAGTATCCTGAAGACATCTACATAAATTTGCGCTATCACCACATTTTGTTCATACTTTCGTTGAAACGGTAGCCACAGGGCTAGTTGTAACGGTTTAATAATTGTATTACAATCCTGTCTCATTAATGTTTTTTCCCCAGTATATATTCGGGTGATCCCAATCCAGATGTATTTGTGTTATGAAGTGATAATCCTCCACTGTAATCTGGAAGAGAAATGGGGTTACAGTGGCCTCTGCTGGGGTTACGCGATCACCGAAACATGTGTCTGAGTCCAGAAATTCAGTTTTGGTGGTAGGCTTACTGTAGTGCTAAAGTGATATTGTTTATTTATTGGTTTGTTTGGGCTGCTTTAATATTTGATTACTACGATGATTTATGGGAAGCTAGTTTACCCATCATTCCGACTGAGTTAACTGATGTCAGTTCATTTGTTACGAGCTGCAATTTTCAGTTACTGATATCAACAACTCATTATTAGTTTCAGTCGATATTTTCAATATTTATAATGTATTTGATGTTTGGTGCAACACTAACTGTATTTCTCACAGCAGACACATTTAAAATAGTACATAAAGTACAACAATTTATAAATAACATGGTCTGATGCCAATATGATTTTTTTTATTATTATCTATTGTTATAATGAATTACTTAGTCAAATTTTTCCTAACTACACCATTCATACCTTATTGCAGATCCAATATTGTTATATTATATGTACAGAAGTGATTTTTACCAGGAGCAACAGGACCTCTTGTCTATGAATTAAAGTCTGTCAGATTGATAAAAAGATTGAAAATTCACCCATAGACAGATTATAAATGTATTCAGTATTTGGGTAGACAGGGGAACATTTATTGTGTGATGTTCAGTGCTATGTGACAAATTTTCATTCTAAAATTGGAACCAAAATTGATATACGTGATCATTATTCAGTGATTGTCAACTGGTGAAAATCCACAACCCAAAACTCATTAAGTAGCTCATATCTAGCACTTCCACTGGCCAGTCTGTCTCATTATAAGATAAGATAAGATAAGATAACCCTTTATTGTCCCACAGCTGGGAAATTTGCAGTGTTACAGCAGCATAGGGGATAGTACACCAGTAGAAAAAAGAACAAGAGATAATAACAATAAGTAATCAAACAAGATAAATAGCAAATAAATAAAAACAGACAGCACACAGTTTAACAGACATTAAACAGTAATATTGCACATGAGTAATTATAGACATTAAACAGTAATATTGCACATGAGTGAATTTTCAGTTTTGATGTGTGTGGTCCACTGAGAGCAGTGTTGATTGTCAAGTCTGATTGTAAAGTCTGACAACAGCAGGAAGGAAGGACCTATGGTATTTCTCCTTCACACACCACAGGTGAAACAGCCTGTCACTGAAAGAGCTGCCCAGAGCTGTCAGCATATCCTGCAAGGAGTGGGACTTGTTCTCCAACAGGGAAGATAGCTTAGCCATCATTCGCCCACCTTTCTCCTATCAAACTATCAAACTATTTATCAAGCTATTGCATACACCACCAAGCATCAAGTGTGTTAGATATTAAACTAATGGAGGACAAAGGACAAAGGCAATGGGACAAAATACCCCAAAAATCAATGAATGAATAAATAACAGAACACATTATAGCTACTCTCTAATTTTTAATCCTACTGGTTAGCCTGATAGCTCATATGAAATGAAATCACTTGCCTTGAACATTCCTCATGGTTTGATTGGATTTCTGGAGATTAGTTTTGGTTGTGTAAGCATAAATACAAACAGAAATTCACAATTTCATGTAGGCATCTTGTGTTCATCCAATTTTCCAATTTTGATGCAGGTAGAAGTGATTTTCTTTCTTAGCACCCCTGCTTCATAGTTATGGAGTCACACTGAGGGCTGAATCAATGCTCTGTGTATCTTCAAGCCAAAGGAACCAGTGTTTGTGAAGAAATAGTTACAAATGCACTTCTTGCCTCTCATTATTTGAATGAAATGTCAGCAGTGGTAAAGGTTTCATTCCTGGCTGCATTGTGTTAATCTTACAGCTATGAAGGCCAAAAGCAAAAGGTTGTTTCTGTAAAAAAAAAAGCCCTTAAATATGAATTTATTATAAACACTAATTTGTATACATTCTATGCCTTATTACTTCAAAAGGTTGGCATTAGCATTTGAACCTTTCCCCAAAGATCAGGGAGCCGACTAATGATGTGCCTTGCAATTGGTAAAAAAACGGATTAAATTAACGGGGATTAATTTAAACAAATTAATTTATGCGTATAAAGCAAACGATACAGCGATACAAAAAATTCCCGAACAGCCATTTATCCTCCACAGACAGAACATTATTCACAAGTATCGTTGGTTTTGTAAGAGGTGCTTTTCCTGTTACCTAAAATTGCTTACGAAATCATGTTGCGAAACATTCTTTTTTTTCCACTAGGGGGCGCTAAACCACACAACCTTTAAACCGAATAGACCAAACGCGCACAATTAGGCCTACCGGAACATGGACACGTTGTGGTTTATTTTACTGACATGACAGTGCTGTCAAATATCAGCTATACTGTAACTAAACGTTTCAGCTCATTATTGATTTTATATCTGTTCTAGATTTCTCTTTTTGGGACAGCACATCACTTACAGTCTGAGATCTCACTTCCAAATTCTGCTCAAGTTGTGGGAGTTAAGTGAAAAATATCATTCACACTTGCTATTGCATTTTATTCACAAAATGTATCTCTGACTTTCAGCAAGCCCTATAAATGTGTTGCCAGAATTACTTGACAAAAAAAAAATTCATGTCCTGAAAACACATACTAACCTCTGAGTAACTGAGTTGATGGGACTATAGTGATCCCATACTGGGGGCTGTTTGTACAATGGTGTCAGGTGAAGATTCCATTGGTCATCCTGACCACAGCTCACTTGCTGATCGGCAGTCATAGGGTCACTGTTGGCACAGCTGTTCCTGTATAAATAGAATTCGGGGGTCTTGTGGTTTGACCTCTTGCTTTGGTCTTAGCTAATAAGCGCTATCCTCATTAGCATTCTCTTATCAGTGCTGTTTCTAAAACACACTAACTGGCAACAGCAACCCAAGGAGTCAATCACAGAGCAAGAGCTAAGCAGAAAAAGTGAGACACTTTTAACAGGTTTATTGAAAATCCTTCCAGATACATAGAAACTGCTGTATGTACAGCCACTTGCAAATCACATAGTGCCTTCTGGAATACGTAGCATAGGGTACAATGAATAAGTTAATGTCAAAAGCACCTGTGAAACCAGGAAATACATATTCTCTTCCAACACAGGAGACATCTCAGCACCTACAATGACCACTGAGGTATCTGTTCAAGCCGACGCACTGAGAGCCCACCAGCGATGGCACTTGCTTGCATAAACCGAAAAAACACAGCATGAACTGTTCTTCACTTCATGGTCTGGCAACAGATGGAAGGCATGGTGTGCCATTGAAAATAGCATGTATGACTGATTAATGCATTGTCTTGGTGAAAGAATTCATTCTGGAATTTACATCACATAAACAGAACGTACAGATAAATTAAGGCGAGAAAAGTGTCGTCTAAGAGGTGGCCGACTTCAAATATGCAACTAGATCCGCACGCTCTCCCTTCTTCTTGATACCGGCGAAGATCATCTTTGTTCCTGGAATGTACTTCTTGGGGTTCTCCAAGTATGTCATGAGCGTGGCTTCTCCCCAGACAATCCCTGTAATAAGGGAGGAGAAGGCAGAACAGTTATGTGGCACTCTAACATTTAACCCATGTACAGCAGTGCTTACAGGAACACACTGTTTAGCTTACCTTTGCTTTTATTTGCATCCGTGTAGGAATAGCCTTCAGCCTGGCCCGTTTTGCGCCCGAAGATACCCCAGAGGTTTGGACCGACTTTGTGCTTCCCGCCATTTTCCACCGTGTGACACTGCGCGCACTTTTGGACAAACACTTTCTTTCCTTTTGCAACGTCACCCATGTCCTTCTGCAAATACAACGACATGAAATTAGACTGAAGGTCAAATCATCACTGGAGTAATCCAGAATTGCTCTGTCCCCGAGTTCGCTTCCGATTTGCTGCAACCTCCTCGGAGGAACATAGGGGGCGCGCTTAGTTACCCAGGTATTGAACCCATTAATATAGGTAACGCATTGATATAAGTGACGTTGACTAATTTTGATGAATTCTACGAGCGTGGCGACCCGGTAAAGTACCTAACTAGCTAGTTAACCAACTATCTTAAAAGCTCGACAAAGTAGGCAAGAGTAGAGAAGTAGCCACCTTGTTAGCAAGGCTACATGAAATATTATGTCACATAGTTACTAATTTGACTATTCGGCTGAAGCAGTTTACGGTTAATCGAACTTCACGGTCACTTTGGATTAATTTTACGTCCATTAACTGGTTTATCGATCAGAATGCATCAAGTCTGATTCAACACCAGTGTGAGTACCCAGAGCTAGCCGGCCAGTCAAGGTTAACCGGTAAGATCGCTAGCGAAGAGATTTTTAGCTTGCCAAGAGACCGAAATCTTTCCACAGTAACGACAATCGTGTACTTACTAAGCAATCCACCCATCAGTTTATATTACTTTGGCCATTTAAAAGAGACTCCCCGCAATGTGACTAGCGGGAATGTAGGCCAACTAACGGGGAGATTGATGGCAGTAACCTCGCAATTCTTGGCTCGCTTGCTAACAATAGAGTGATCTAGCCAGCTACCACTCTGACACGAAGGAAGAACGGATAACGTCTTTAGAGAACTGATAACAGACGTTAAATCACAGCTTTCATCTAACAAATATTTTATTTTTGAGCTAGCTAAACCTGAGACAAGTACGTTCTTGCTTGCTTCCTGCCAAGCCATTATTTGCCCGTATACCGTTCAACAGCTTGCTATCCAAGTGACTTACTGCAATATCTCGTAAAAAGTTGATTTTATCTAACGATGTGAACATGGGGGTAGCTAACGACACATTCTTCTACTAAGCAAAGTTGTGCATCTAGATATTATCCAGCAAATTCTTTGTTTCCGTCTTTCATTCATAAACAGTGGCTCTCCTCTCGTAGCTAAGGTTAGCTAGCTCTAGCGTTTACGCAAACCGTTCCCAGGCTCCACACCAGGACAGGCCGCCGCTAGCTCATATTACTCACACTGGGAACATATTCTGTTTCAGAACAGTAATGTTTAACAACAAAAATGGAACCGTTTTAAACAGAGACTAACAGATGTTACCTTTTAAATTAATAAACCTCTTCTTTTCTTTGATCACTTCTGATTGCTGGGTCGCTTGATGTCTTACTCGACTCCTCACGTCTGACCGGCTCCAATCGCGATTCTCCAAGTGGCTGCCGCGAAGGTCACACATGCATTTCCATGCATTTCAGGCACCGGTAAATTGCGTCACTGCTAGGCGGCACCCGGATCACATGGTGTTAGCGATACGGGACAGTTACGATGGGACAGTGTTGCCATGTATGGGGTGAGTCATTAGGGAGGGCGCCCGAACTTTTGACTTCCTTGGCAAACATCCAGTTGTATTTCACACGTAGCTTCGATGATGAAAACACGTAAACATGCATGCAGACATGATTCAGACTTCCTATGTAATCCCCACACACGTGTTGTAACAAGACTGGCTGCATTTTATCTTACGAATTTAAATTGTCCATGTAGTAAGGACATGCATCACTTGGAAATCAAACATATTACCCCTGTTAAATGACATAATTGTCATTTAGCAGACGTTCTTATCCAGAGCGACATAGGTTATATTTTTACATGTTCTCCATTTTTACAGCTGGCTATTTACTGAAGTAATTCTGGGTTAAGTACCTTGCCCAAGGGTACAGGAGCAGTGCCCGGAAAGGGGTCGAACCAGCAACGTTTTGGTTACAAGCCCTCGCTGCTTTCCACTATGCTGCGCTGTTCACAGTAACAATGCAAGGTTTCAGTTCCATTAATGGAACAAAGGAGGAGGAGTTTCTGGAAACTTCCTCCGTCTTCTGCTCACGAATCACATGCCCCTGAGTCAATTCCCACCACGGAAGCAGTTTTACCGGTCTGTTGTGTGCCACAGTCCGAGGTGCGGACACGTGGATGGTGCTATTCATACTCCACGCCGACAGGTGGCGCTGCGGGGAAAGCCGAACGGTCATTGTGTGGATGTGACGTAACCCAGGCAACGGAACACTTCAGCCGACCACTGTCATCGGTGACGCATAGAGCGTAACGCAAGGAAACGGCCTGCCAGGTAGACGGCTACCTGGCTGCATTTATCGAAAGCGCTGCACATCGCCTACTGTTGCGCATTATACAGAGCTTATATAATGGAGGACTGCTCATTTAGGCCGTCCACGGACAGCCTCGACGACCCCCCGAACAGTCGTTTGTTCCTGGTGATAAGCAAATCCATCTCGGAAGATGTGATCCGGGAGCATTTTTCCGTTTTCGGGGAAATCCAGGACATCTGGATGGTCAAAGACAAACAGACAAAAGAGTCTAAGGGAGTCTCGTTTGTTAAGTTTGCCAAATCCTCGCAGGCGTGCACAGCGATGGAAGAAATGCACGGAAAATGCCTAGCAGAAGGAACCAAACCCATTAAGGTTGGTAGCCAGCTGCTTGATCTTGCAGGTTTATGCCCCTTTATGCGAATGCTAAGTGCTAGCTGGCTTGCCAGCTGTTTTATTTTCTGTCTGTGACAGCTTTGTTAGCTAGCTAGCTAACTGACAGTGAGACTAGTAATATATAGGGCGAGCATGTACGCTGGCCATCCTAGCTACAGTTCAAATTGGTTCTTTGCCTTGGGTAAATTCCATCATTTACGAGGAACCGCTCCATTCACCCGTGAAGCAGTTTTTTTAACATTAACCTGTTGACAGAATTTGCTGACAGTTTCTTGGCATTTCTTGGCCCTTCAGGTGTTCATGGCACAGTCACGGTCCTCGGGCAGCCACCGAGATGTGGAGGACGAAGAGCTGACCAGAATATTTGTCATGATTCCCAAGACTTTTACGGAAGACGATTTGAAAGAAACTTTCAAGGTAACGTTATTGTCCACTGCATGACGTTTGTGTTGGAAACGTGGAAAATGTGTGAAATGTCATGCAGGGCTGTGTAGCTGAGTACCGCTATGTGCGTGCTGTGTATGAAAACACTTCAAAAAGCATCGCAGTCAAGCAGTGGCTTGGGTTTTCTTAAAATTGAACCTTTAATTAAGGTCTGAACTGAAGGCGACACTTCACGACATTTACATGGTCTGTGCATGCGTGTCTTTAGCCCAACCACCTGTATGATGTGTGTAGTAGAGCACTGTGATTGAAGAAAGGCATCCCCCCCACCACAGTGCACAAGGGATCTTTGTTTAAATAGCAAACGTGGTAAAATGAAGTAATTCAACAACATATTTAATGCAGGGCACATCGCACATGTAACAGTCTTCGGGGTGACTGATTATTTTCACTGATAGCTGATAGAGTCCTGTTGGTTGCCGATGCAAGAATACATGATGTTAACTGGTCTAGGATACTGTGCACAACAAAACGTGATCTGAACTTCCTGTCCAATTCATCTGTTTCTGTAGGAGTATGGAGACATAGAATACTGCATCATCATTAAGAACAAAACTACTGGGGAGAGTAAAGGATTGGGCTATGTGAGGTATCACAAGCCATCTCAAGCAGCTACTGCCATAGAGAACTGTGACAAAAGTAAGTATGTGTACACCACTAGCATTGTGTGACCTAAATGCCTTTCCTCTGCTTCGGTGTGTGTTAAAGATGCTTGCTTTCGCTCCATTATGTTTTACCATCCAAGTACTTTACAGTTGTCTGTGTCCTGTGACCTGATTTTACATGTTTCCAGCCATGGTCTGGGCATGCACACTGCTGGCGTGGTTGAGATTAAAACGCCTGTTCTCTTCTCTGCCCGCAGCATTCAGGGCCATTCTTGCTGAACCCAGAACCAAAAACTCGTCTACAGATAACGACTACTTCAACAACGCCAGATCAGACCATGTGACTGGTGACCCTGGAATGAGTGCCTATCCCTTCGGTATGTTACTGTTAGGTGGGAAGAGCCATGCACAGCTGACACAGGTGTGCTTCATAGAGGTGCCCTGTGCTTTACCAGGCTTCATTTTCTCACTTTTTTTGTCATTGAAGCATTTTCTCACCCTTTCTGTCATTGAAGCTGATGGCAGTAATTACCCAATGGGAGACGGCCGCGGCAATGACATCATCACCAGGTGCCTGATGGTGTCATCAAGAGCGAGTGTCACCCAAGAGCAGATTTACGGTCTCTTTGACCTGATCCCTGGGATGGATTACTGTGAAATGCAGAGAGATCCCTATGGATTTAACAAAGGTAATGTGTAAAGTAGATCTATTTGCATTTGGTGCAAGCTGCATGCTTTGCGTCACCTCACGCTGTAAACATCTATCTGATGCATATCGTTCTCAGGGCAAGCCATGATCCGTTACAACAATCTGGGCTCAGCTGTGTACGCTAAAGAGAAGCTAAATGGGTTTGAGTATCCTCCTGGAAACCGGCTTGTTGTGACGTACATAGACGATGGGGAGGACCGCTCCAGGTATGGAAATTATGCCTGAAAGCATGCAGGAGTTTATCCTTTTCGGTTGTGTGTGGGTTGGTATTCTTTCTTCAGTGTATGTGGTAACATTGTGTCTTCATAAAAAAAAAATGATTGACTTTACAGTTATTGAAAGTAATGGAAAGGACAGACATATTTTGGTAAATAAGGTGTGGAACAGCAGGTTGATTTGTTCTGTAACATTAATCAATAAGAATGGATTAAAGGGAGCAAAGGCAGAGAAAATTAGGTACATCAACTGTTCTGGCATTGTTTATATTAATAAGGGACACCGTTCAGGCTTTGGTTATCAGTTAGGGAAACTGTTCACATCTTAGTTAATCAGTTAGTTGCATCAGTTTCAGATGTGACACATTGTAAACCTCTGGCAGAGTAAGGCTAAGCAATTTTGTGTGGTCTCCCCTTAATCCATTAATCAGAATGTGCTATAGCGAGCAGGGAAAACAAAAACCCAGGCTGCTTGTCAAAAACCTGCAGGATTCTTCTAACCCCTTGGAAACAGCAGCTGACAAAATGCCTTGGAAACTCCAGAGACGTGTTTGGCGGGAGGGATGGCATTGATGATGATGTGGCTGTTCCTATGATGAATGGGCTGGTCTTTGGTGTGTGTCCCACAGCCTTCCTGTTCTGTCATTTTCACAGCCCGGTGGGGAAGATGGCCATGCAGCTGGTGGCTGCCCAGATGATGTCGATGGTGTGGAACGGACCCTCGGGGCCTCAGCTCATGAAGACGAGTGCTGTAAGCAGCAGGTTTACCCACACTTTCAGAGCGGATAGAAGTCCCTTCAGTACGGTCATTTGCATTTGTGAATGCAAAGGCCCACCTCAGCCAAATCACACAATATGCTGCATGCAGATTATTTGGAGGGCTCCCCTCTCCACAAGATTGTTCAAGGAGCAGTTGATTTCAGAACACTTATATTTAATTGTCTTGAAAGATTTTGCAGCTCATCCAATGAGTAATTTGCGGGGGGAAAAACAGCTTTGAACAAAGCACCCTGTGGTGTTTTTCCTTTTTAAAATGAAAGTGTTTGATACTAACATTTGTAACTTGGGAGTGTTGAAAAGCCTCATTTCGGTTTCAGAACTGCTTTATTTTCTCAGAAGAGTCCATTTGGCTTTCGTGACTAAAGTGAGCGTCTAGTGACTATTCTGTAATGAGGACTAATAAGAAAATCAGTCGGCCACCAGGCTCTCTGCAATTCCAGGCAATTTGCCTTTATTCACTGCTGGGAATTTTCTACCACCCGTTTTAAGAGATGCATGAGTGTTTTAGTTTCAGTACATAAATGCTGTGCAAGTTAGGTCTGCAAAAAAGTGCTCAGCACCGCTAAGTCTGACTGGGCCCTGAGTGAGCAGAGTGTGAGCATCTGAGTGAGCAGTGTGTCTCCTGATTGGTGGGCTGTCTCTGGCAGGGCTTCGCAGCTCCCACTGTTCCCCAGCCTCCCCGGGTCCAGACGGACGTGGTGCTGCCGCCCTTGAAGAAGCTGGCGCCCTCTGACAGCTGGGTGAAGGAGCGCCTCTTCGTGGTCTTCAACCCCGCGCCTCTGCCGGTGGACGTGCTCGAGGATGTCTTTTGGTGAGGAGGTCCTCATCTTGCATACCTAAAATGAACCATGCGTCAGTAAAAGGTTTTTACGTGTTATCCACACAGCTGGATATTTACTGAGGCAACTGTGGGTTAAGTACTTTGCCCAAGGGTACAGCAGCAATCCCCAGCAGGGACTCATTGGGGAATCGAACCAACAACTTTACAGGTTACGAGCCCTGCTTCTTACCACTGTGCTCCACCTCATAGAATGTAGATCTGCTTTCGGGTCAGTCGTATGCATGCATTAGTTACTTTGTGACGTATGCGTTGCAATCACTGGGTTTTAAAGATCCAGGTAGCCTGAGTTTCTGTTCTCCCGGCAGTCGCTTTGGGTCGCTGGTGGAAGTGTACCTGGTGCCGGGCCGGAACGTGGGCTACATGAAGTACGCCGAGAGGAAGAATGCCAATGACGCCATGGCGGCATTGCACGGAAAGGTGATCAACGGCGTGAAGCTGAAGGTGATGCTGGCCGACCCCCCCAAGGAGGAGTCCCACAAGCGGCAGAGGACGTACTAGCTCCTCCCCCACAGAGCGACTCGGTAAGTGACGCCAAGTGGGTAAGAGAAATGCACTGAACAGAAAGAGGTGTCTGTGCAGAGTCAGGCAACTTCCTGTTCCCATGGAGGTTTAGTTTACTTATCCAGGCTTGTTGAATTAGTCACTTCACCTTGTAGTTAAGAGTCTTGCTTCCCGTAGAGATAAGCTTATGTAATCAAGTGGAAATGTAACACAAAGAGTCTCAATAGCAAAAAATAATTTTCACCTGGTAATCAAGATTTTTTCCGAAATTGTGTGGAAACATAATAAGCAAGTAACTACAAAGGAATTTTGAATTGAGTTTATGTATGGGACATCATGCATGATATCTGAAACATTGTCCTCTGATGTATAAAATGAGATCTGAAAGGTGACTATTAACGTGAACTATTTAATTGGCTTTATATTTATTATAATGTTTTCCCCCTTAAGCTTTTACACAGTATAATTTAGTAGCATAATATTTCTGTATATTGTCAGGTTATGGTAATATTTATTTGTACAGTTGTTTTGGTGTCCAAAGATGTGTTTTACCAGGACTAGGCACACTTGATGGCTTTTTAATTCCACAAATTATTAGTCTCCTGAATCAGGAGTATAAAAAGGTAAGAAAAGGATCAAAGCAAATTGACTATCAATTTTTAGTATAATCATGTTGATGAACACAAGTGACAGCACGACTGTGCTGCAGCATGTGGATTTGTGAGTGAACAGGAAAGAGTGTGCGTGTGTGTGTGCGTGCGTGCGTGCGTGCGTGCGTGCGTGCGTGCGTGCGTGCGCGCAATGTTGACATACTGGTACCGTGTGTATTAGCCATACACAGCACAGAGATTCATAATTACACCTTAGCGATAAATGTCATAGAAATGTTATATCTCTAAAATACACTAAGTGGCTCTTATTTAATGAATAAATGAAATGAATCATAAGGCTGTGATTTTGTCACTGTGATCAGGTATCCCATGAAATTAAGAGTGCTGTGAAATTGCACACTTTAAAAATGCAGAATACAAGCGTAAAATGTGGGATTTTTTTTTTTTTTTAAGGAATTGCTTATTTCCTTTGTCCTAAGAAAATGCTGTGCTTTTCCATACGGGAGGGGGGATGCTGCATCTCTCTAAGCCAGTAAAAAGAAAAAAGAAGAAATGTATTTACTGTTAGGTATACATATACACACATATGAGTGTATGTGAATGTGTGTGAATGTTTTATTCAGTGGCTGCCAGTGTTTCTTAATACTGAAAAAATATGATTCTAGGGATAAAATCCTGGCCTTGCATCTCTGATGTGAGAGTTTGTTCCTTTGAACATAATGCGAACCCATAATATGTCTTAGGTGTTTACTGATGCAGTTTATATGCTGGACTATGGCATTTCTGACTATGTTTTCACGCCAAAACATCTTTTTATTAAACATCAAATTATTAAATTATGTAGATTTTTGTTAATGTAAAAATCTCTGCAGTGATGTTATAAAATTTGCAATAAGTATATGGAATATAATCCCATTAGTTATTTAAGTGAGTATAATTCCTTTATTCATTGCTACTTGTCCATGTCTAGCTTTCGCCAAAATAATTCCTTTGCTAATATTATAGTCAATGAATATTTGTAGGTATATTTTGCCAGAAATCTCTCTGCAGTGCAATAACACACAAGTCTATGTTTAAAGCCTCCTTTTTTGGGAATTGCACAGAATCTGATTTAATATGTACTTTATTTGTTTCTGTATAATGAAGTGCTTCTTGGTCCATAGAAAGTGTTTGATTTGCCAGCCAGGGAACAGCCGGTGGTCTGCCTTGGAATTCAGCTGCCTGTGGAATATGGGATAATTTGCCTTTATGTTTCAGATTAACCGTTCCGATCACATTCAGAGACTTCTATTCGAAACGCCGCATTTGTTGGGTTTGCACTTTGACATGGTATTCAACTGCATCTACAAATTTTTGCAAATGTGTGACCACTGCCGTGAAACTGATGATACCCTGGACTGTTTGAGGAAGGGCTATTATTCTGGATTTTGTTATCATTACTACTTATCAATTAAGCCGTTTAGCAGACGTTGTAAACTGTCCGATTCTGAACGACTAGCACCATAAGAGGTTTCCCTGCATATTTATGGTCATGATCTTTTTGTTCCTACAGAGATTTAAGTGACATGACCTTCAACATGACTGGACATAGAAAGGATGACACAAGCACATAGCTACGGACAGTGACTGCTGGACCTTTTTTGTGACTGGGAATACTAGCTGTGTAAGCGGTCATGGTGTTTCTGGGGTTTTATTTCCTCTTCCAGCATCTTGGAACCAGTAACTTAACATCAATGTTCGAGTGAACATGAATCACGATATATAAAACACGTTTTCAATTACTTTGTTTTCTTTATGTGTAAAATATGAATTTTCTTCAATAAAGAAACTTGATGACTTATGATTTGTTAGTTGAATGTTTTGCACTGCAGTTATATCAGACGGTATGTATCAGGCTCCTCTATTTCAATGTGCACCTGTCACTGCACAGGTTTAGATAAAGCACCACTCAATATTCAGGAGTGACTGGACTCGCCACTTCACATGCCCTTAAATTAGTTTGATTCAAAGGTAATTGAATCTTCCACTGTGATACGGGCAGAAATTCCACCTATTAATGGGTTTCCTGCGCTGTAGCCCATGTTCTCATTCAGAATGAAAGACGTGGGTAGGTGAGCCTCTGTAGCAGATAGTGAGAGGGAAGACTGTAAATCAAGTGGAATTGCGCTTGAGATTTTAATGTCTCCTCTGGAGTAAATGTCTGACATGCGGAGGTGGTTTGCTGTTGTGATACGCCAGTTTTGAAATGTGAATCTGTACCTGTGTAACCATTGAACTCAGCTCAGCACAGCCCTCTACTTCATTATTTCTGGAAGGCCTGGGTTTTAAATAGAACTGTCAAGCTAGTTTCACTCTTTGAGTCTCATCAGTGAAAAACCTCTACTTGTTGTGCTGTAGGGAGCAAATATGAGTATAGTATATTATTGCATGTGAAAAAATATGAAAAGGAGAAAATCACTGTAAGCTCACCTTAGTGGAGTTCAAACATAAGTACAGGAAGTTAGTGTCAACTTTATTTACTATATGTAGTAGTGGCTTAATTGCCATTAGGTATGTCCACCTAGTTACAAAACTGTTCACTGTGATGCTGAAGAAACTATAGACATCAAGGGCAACCTCATTTTGTGTGAATGTAGACAAAATGAATGTGAAGCATTGAAGCTGGGCACTGTATGATGCTGTATGAGCGGCTGAAACTGACAGGTATGTAATACAGGATGGGAAAAGTGGCTGCACTAACACCTGCTTAATTAATGGATGTGTTTTGTTCTTCTCTCTCTGCGCTGCACTTGTATCCCTTAATGCTGTAAGCCTGTATTGTTCAAAATGTTTGGCACAAAACCGCACTTACCTGAAAGCCATTTAAAAAAAAAAAAAAAAGTATGTTTCAAGGGGTTGAAAGACACGGGTGTTAGGTTTAGCCACCACACCACTTTGGATTGAAAATTGTAGTTGCAGGTATGACCTCTAGGTGGCAGAATGCAGTGGTTAAAGCTGCGAAATTGAAATGCAGCAAGGAGCTGCTGTGTATCTTGGCTCATGGTGTCTCAGTAAATGACTTAATTTGTCATTCATGATTTGTCATGATTCGATTCATAATATGAGATATGTGATTAACAGCAATGTGCATTGCAGTTTCATTAAATCATTCTAGCTCTCAGTCCTCCCCTTCAGAGTCCTGAGATGTATCCCTGGTTATGTTGTCTGCAATCATGCTTTTAGTGTTTTGAGATTTCTTGTACACACACATGTAGGATGCTAATACTTTTCTTTTTTTATCAGATATGACCTTGCATAAGGCTAACTATCGATAGGTAGGAAATGATTGAACTCTGTTTAGGGTGAGTATTACGTGCTGCACTGTGCTGGAAACACTTGGGAGGCTTTGTATAAAAGCGTGTCGCTCTTATGGAGTGCTTGATTTATTTTCTTAGCGAAATGTGATGGGGTAAATTTCGCAGGTTAAAAGATGGGAATTTGTAGCTACTATAACATGGAATGAAGTCAGGTTGTCAGGTTTACCCGATCACTGACATTTACAAAAATAGTATATAACCCAATCCTGAATGGATTAATGATGGTTTCCTAATTAGTTTGTTCCAAAAAAAATCTAACTTCAACAAATATTATTTAAATATTTTAAACTTTTAGCAATGATCATCTTCACCTGTGTCAGGAGAATGAAGGAAACTGGTCAAATAAAGCTTAGTATGAAGTATATTTAATAGCTCCTATAATATCCTAATAACTCCTATATTCACACAATCATAAAAATATGTAGTTTTTTTACCTAATCTAATTAATCAATATTGGTTACTTCTTATTTACATTGATGTTTGAGGCAAGAGGAGCTTTTGCTGATAGCTTGTGATCCAATATACCATGAAACTCCGGTAACATTTAAATATTACTACAACGTTGAAAAGTTGTGAATGAAAGTCGCCAAAAATGTACAGTGGAGTATGTAAACGTGGTCTTAAATCCAGTCTTATAAAAGTTTTGGCTACGTATGCGGCATCTTTACCTGCTCCGTGACGGAGAAGAGCCAGTGCCTATATTTTTCCAGTAAAATCCATGCCACGGTTTCGTGCGGCGATCCACTCCGTACATTGGCTCGCTCCGGTCTCATTCTTGCTGCAAGGAGGAGCGTTTGCCGAGCCGCATCTAAGAAACGGGCAAACACAGCACTTTAACGATCTTTTCCTGTTTGGCACCTGCGAAATATCAGAATCCCTTCAAAGCCATACGTGTTGTCCTATATCAGCAGTTCTACGAACAGAGTTGTTACGGACGGAAATTTCACCGCGCCCGGCTGTAACGTTGACAAGTCAGCGCATCAGTTCCTCCACGAAAGAAGAGACACGGCATGCCCAAGGCTGGTGAATCCTGGTAAGAAACCGGTCAACGACGTTCCACTTTGCCTTGGAACCTAGCTGTCCGTAACACCAAATCGCACACCACATCAGGTTGTTCACCGAGTGTTGCATTTGGTGGCAAAACGGCGATTTTTGGCGCATTCACGCATAATCGATGGTAGGGAAATGGCAGCTGTATTTGTTTCTCACTGTATGCCCAAGGTGAACTGCATTTCGAAACATGAAAATGGTTAACAGCTGCTATACAGCTGGCGAGTTAGGTACCTTGCTGAATGACAGGTGAGTATGGCAGCGCAGTGACAGACGCAGAAACCTCACGGCGTACAGCCGGCCAGCTTGCAGTTTTGCGCTGCGTTTAATGTGCTTGCTCAAGTGTTTCGCGAGTGATACCCTGAAGCTAAGTTTATTGCTAGCGATCGAGCTGTGCATCAGATGAAGTCACTGATCCGTGAGTTGACGTTGACACATCCATGAGGGAATAAAACCCTTGAACACCACATCATGTTTGCAAATGGTGAGAGAGCTACGTGGGTTTGGTAAGATTGTCCTGAATGTTTCTGGCAGCTGGCGACCTACCGTGAAGACAATTAGCTAGAGATGTGAATGTGCACACAATTACATGTCTGTAGCAGGTGAGCTTCCTGCATTCATTTTGATCACTGCCCTGCAAGGAGGACATAAATATATAGCATGTGCTGGAGGTATCCAGCTTTTTCAAATTGTCCCCTCTCTACAGTCCGGTATCCGGCGGCGCTGCACGAGCACGAAAAACATGAAAGGAAATATTCTAAGGACTTTTTGTCGTGTTAAAACCAAGGTCAGAAAATGACATTGCAGTGTGGCAGATGTTCTTTTCCTGAAGCGTTGCATACCATCAAAAGGAATGCACACAAATGAAATTTACGAACCGAGTGTCTTTGATAGTTTATGTGTAAGAGGCATGTGGCTGCGTGCTCTGGACAGCCTAAAGTAAGATGTGCCAGTATGCAGGGCGATACGCAGTCTGCTGTCCTTAAAGGGATACGCCACTGAAAAGTTAAACAATCATTAAGCGCTATCTTACCGTCAATATAGCACGTTAAAAGTGAATTGGTTGTATACCAAAGGTATGAAGGGGTTTTATTTGGCTGGAAGCCGTTTCTGTGATGGTTGCTTTTCTGCACAGACATCCAGCATTGTGTTTCTCCTCCAGACTGAAACCTAGAAACACACCGACACGTGCAAATTAAATCTGAACTGAAAAAGAACAATGTCGGTGCCACTTTCACAGAGTTCATAGAAGTTATCAAATGAGGGAAAGGAATAACAAACTAAAAAAAGAATGTTAACAATTATACAGAGACAAAAAAGAAACAAACATATATTTTTTTCTTTTCCTATTTTGACTTTTTCACTTCAGGTTTTTCCATTTTGCTGTAGATTTTCTTTTCTTCAGTTTAAGTTCCTGTTTCTCCATGGCAACTCCTGTTTGTTCACCGACTGATTAATTGTCATTTTGAATTAAATTATCCTCTGTAGTTCTGGACCATTAAGTACCAGATCAGTGATTTATTCTGAGTGGTTTTCATCAGACTACTTAGGGAAGGGAAGACAAGAATAGCATAGTAATTGTTTCCCTTTTGAGCAGGAAAGAGGTCAGGTGCGAAACCATCATTTTGAAATGACTAATTTAACTACTTTGTGTTGCATTTAGTGTCATCCACGTTAATACCACGTGAAATCTCTAAGGTGCGTATTTTATTTAAAGTCACGATGCTAATTACTGGAGAGCAGTTGAATCCTGTCTCATGCTGTTTTTTATTATACCTGCCAATATTCATTATTTTCACTGTACAAGATGTTTGATTTAGAAGTTTATTTCGCATGGCTACTCTGTGATTTAAGAACATTAAGTACAATCTCTGATTTTGTGTGCAGTGCTCATCTTGTCCACTCACAGCGAATGTGTTTTTGCAGCTAGTGGTCATATGACCATCAGCTCTAAATTTGTGAATGGAAACGGTAGTTGTAATGGTGCATGACTATCAGTCCAGCACTTGAGGGCCACGTGACCTGCTAACTTTCTTGCTGCCTCAGCACTTCAGTTGTTTAGTCAGGGTCAGAAATCACTCAGTCTTCTACCTCTTAACTCCAAAGCCTTCATAGCTAACTCTAGCCCTCTAAGCTGGAGATGTATCTAGTTGGCAGAATGCCACTGTACTTTTTCTTTTGAAGTGCCAGGTCTGCTAAAGTTCTGAGGTTTACTGTGGCTGAGGTAGTGTTTCAGGAAGTCAGGGAAACGTGAAAAGACTGAATCTGGCTACTGCATCAATGTCAACAGGAAACTACTTACACTAGGAAAACTGCCCATATACATTATGATGTTTTCAAAAAAAATATATATATACAATATATATATATGTGACATTTACAGTGCTGCTGTTTAGCTATGTAATACACGTAAAACAAAAAGGTAAGTGTGGAATAAAGCTCTTGTAATATGTCTGAAATTGTCCACTACATTTAATTAAAACCATAATCAAATTAACTTTAAGAACTTTTGCATTAAACACCTCTGCCTGTAAACTCAGGTTACTGTTAATAGTCCTCTCTTTGTAACAACCTTTTAAAAAGAGCTTAATAGTCCCAGTAGCAACCTTTTAAAAAGAGCTCAGCTTGTCCCTGTGAAAACAGCAGTCTGTCCCACTGGTCATAGCTGGCCATAGCCCTGGTTTTGCCATCTTTAATGATACCGTATATATATTAATGCTAACAGGCCTCATTCGTGCCTGTCAGTTGAGTTCATCTGCCACTGCAACACTCTTTCGAGAAGCTATCAGGTGGCTTTGTTTTTTTTTCCTCTTCATTCATCTCGATATGCCCTGTTGCCATGGAAATTCTGTGTTGGAATATTACGTTCTCCACCAGAGGCTAGGACAGAGAAGGGGATATGTTGATGGAATCCACTCTGAAGTCATCTTTGTGCATTTTCCAAACTCTCTGTGGGTCAGAGGAATGGACTAGTAGTTCTTATGAACTGTACTTAATGCCATGAACTTGATAGCCTACTGTGTAGCCTAGTGATAATGTGGATTAATAGCTGTGATGTTAAGTAGAAGAAATTTGTTGATTAGTCCATAACAGAGAATGTGAAATCTGGAGATAAGGTCTCATTCTTTGTTTAATTCAGTCAGCTTTACCACTAATTTCTCAGATGCGCTTGTGATTTGGAAAATAATACTTTAATACATTGTTTACTTGGCACATTATAGGTTCATATTCAGTATTACAAATACCAGTGTACAGTGAACAAACAGTTTAGGCATACTGTTGTTAAATTATTGAATGTATATAACTGGCATTCATCTTCCATCCAAGTCATTTTTAAAGTACCAAATCTTACTGTGACCAGCAACAGACTTTAGTTGCAGGCTAAGTCTGATTTTAAGCCTTTATAAAGTATTCAGTCAGGCAACTAGATTCCACAAATGCATAAGTCCACATAAACTGTTAGGTAATCAGCTTCAACAATAGATAGCCAGTTGTGTTTCAGGTGGAAACAAAGAGGCAGAGTCATTTCCTTGTAAAATGATCTGAGGACTGCAGTCTGGCTAGTAGGAGTCCTTTTAATTATGTAACACGGAGGGTAAATGATGCTGATAAAGCAGCAGTCTGTCTGGTCTGTGGTGCTACATGAATATTAAGGAGATGGTTCCTAAACTGCTTCTCATCAAAACATTGGCACAGACTCCCTTTTGTGTGGACAAGGAAACATGTGAAAACGGTTGTTTTAGTTGTATGGTGGAATGTATACAACTTTTATGTAAATGAAAGTATGGCAGACTGTAGCTGTTTGACCAGTTTTGTGGCAATACAATGGAAATATTTAGTAGTGTGACCAGTGGTTTCACCAGTGTGGCGTTTTCATGCAGTTGCCAACTTAACAAAAGGGACAAGACAATCTGTTGCTTTAAGCTGCTTAGCATGCCTGAGGGTGAAGGTTCTCAAGGTATTTGGAAGGTGTGGCTATTCTGAGCATACCCCAGCAGCGCGGCTCCAGCCCTGAGATCTGGAAAGCGCGGTATAATCTGCGGATTTCTTCAGGCCCGGGATGTGACTCTCTGTGTGCCACACGCTCCACGGAAGACGTTGTTGAGCGGAGGCAGCGGTCGGTCGTGTGTGTGTTGTCCTGCACGAAGGGATGAGAAGTTTCCTCAAGGCCTAGTGCTCACTGGACTTGCCATAGCAGATGGCTAACAAGACCCCCAGCTGGTGTTCAGCTGTCCTCTCGTAGGTCTGTACTGTTTTTCCTCTCTCCTTGTTGTAGAGTTTCAGACAGAAGAGTATCATGGCTGTTTCCTTGCTATTTTGACTAAACAACCTGCTAGCCATAGTTTCTAATGCTTTTTTTCTTACATAAAGCCACCTTGCTAACAAGGCTGAGAGAAATCCGCACTGCCCTGGCTCTGAAGGCAGATGCATTCGCTCTGAGGTCATTTCCTGCATGTCATTTCCTGCATGTCGGATTACGTCACCGTTGAGAAAAATTGGCACCTTGCATGTGCATTAGCATATTGGATTTGCAGTCACCTTGGAAACAAAGACGGAGATGAATAAGGCCAGCGTAAGTAAGGTTTCCCCTTGGGTTCACCATGACTGTCGAGTGGCTCCTCAAGGACCAAGGTTAGATGTTTACAGCAGAGTTTTCCGTCTGGTGAGCTTGATTATGGATTCATAGTGTATTTCATTGTGGGGGGGGAATCACTTTTTATGTGCAGCACATGCACTGTAAATGGCATGTGATTTAAGATGGTTTGCTGGACTGTGTGGTGATACTTCAGACCTTGAGGTACTTAAAACACTGGTGGAAAGGAAACACCTCAGGGATCACAGAGGACAATGACTCAAACCTCTCAAACAAACAAAAGTGAACCCCGAGCTATCATGAAACGCTATGGAGAGATTTCTTTTTTGTTGCTCAATATTTGTCTCTTTCATAGTTCTAATTTGCATCCTATAATCCATTACTGTTTAAGATATGAAGGGACTAATACTTGATTTTAACAGTGGACTAAAATGTTGTTTTGTTAAATTTCATTGCTTGCCAGTAGAGTGACATCTTGGATATGGTTTCAACATTCATAGCATAGTAAAAATGACGCTTTTTTTCACCACTTAAGTCACAAAACAGACTGCTTTAGATTTCGATTTTCCAAATTATGCAAAGTATTCATAGCACAGCAGCATAATTCATCTGAAAGGGAAGACTGCACAGTAATGTGGCTCATTTGGATTCCTCTGGGGTTTTGCTGCAGGTTATTGCAGTGCATTCTGAGTAAACTGAATGAGAAGGATGTGAAATGCAGGTGGGTTTTTACTTATTCCAGAAAATCTTATCCTCACAGAAACGAGAAGAAGGGATTGGGGTGTAATTTGGAAATTGTGACACGATGATGGATCAGCTATGATTCAAACTGGTGTCGGTACAAATGGGACAGAATGCATTCCTGCATCTTCATCTCTAGAATAGAAAGGGAATTTCCTTTCAAGAAAAGCTTCAAAATCCCAATCTCTTTCAGATGCCTGTTTTAAAATAGGTCTGAAAACTGCATGCGTTTTGTTGTTAGTTATATATGTGTATTAACCTTTAGCAATTACTAGTGTGAGGATGAAACCTTTAACATAAGAGCTCCTGCTACTTTTTTCAGTTGTGAGGTGTAAGGCTATAATGATGGATTCTTGAGCATCGTGTCATAAGCTAATTGACAAAAAACATCATATAGCCTTTAACAATTTTGGTAATGCGGTTAGAATAGCAGTTGCTAGCTCACTGCAAACCCGTCTGCCCGCCAAATTTCCACAGACAATTGAAGTGATGCAGATGAACCATCAGAGTCAGTAACAGATGGAGGAAATGAGGTGTCTAACACTACTTTTACTAGCACAGCCGCTCCGCAGTGTGACCATGATAGCTAGAGAAAACTCATGATCTTGTTGCAAGCAGGATGACTAAAGACATGTAGCCTCAGGATTTTGTAAAAGGGAGGAGTTTGCGAAGCCATGCCGTTTGTCCTCATTAAGTACATCCTTTGATGTTTGTAGGATAAGCATGCAGCGGTCTGCTCTCTGCAGAAATGTTTGTGTCCCCTGTACCTGATGTATAAAGTGACATTCCATGACCCACTTTAATTAATGTAAGGGTGAGAGTTACCATTTGGACAATTTTGTGTTCGTCTGTTTGCATTTTTATCTAAAGATAAACATACTTAAGGGTTTCCGGAAGGTCATTGCTTTGATCAAGATTATTTGTCCTGATCTGACTGTCTTCATTTCACTGACTGATATCATTTCATTTGGCAGTACTTTCACTGTGATGCAGCTTTGGCTTTGCCTGTACTTAAGTTAACATTTTTCAGTGGGGAAAATGTTGTTAAATGAGTTTAAAATAACCTACTTTGAGGAATTAGTGACAATTGTGGTGTAGGACACACAGGTTCCTCTGGGCAGTATGAACAGCCATTGCACAAGCTGACTGATTTAACTTTTACTTGCTACTTTTGGTCTGTGTAACTGCAGACTAGATATTTTTTGCTGCCAAGCTGACTTCACTTTGTGAACTGTTTCAGTGGGGAGAGCTAGATATTCAGTTCTGGTTGATTGCAGATAAACTGCAGATGGATAAGCAGGACAGATTCTAACTAAAGTTTAAGAGGAGAGGATGCAGAATATCAAGTGTGAGCCAGTTATGGCAGCCTGAAACCTTCTCAGCTTGATCTGAGTACAGTGGGGGGGACTGGTGGTGAACAGTTATTCTCCTCAGAAGATTATTGTCATTGTATCCTGTTTTTGCTAAATCCGATCCTGGGGATCCAGAATATTCGAACGTTTTTTGGGTCCCACTGTGTATGGTTTTCTTTGGGGACCTACCGTGTCCTCCTTTTTGGGGACCTAATGTGTGTGCTCCTTTTGTTCTAAGTTAATTAGTTTTGAATAATGCTGTTAATTGAGTACTGATTTGAAATCTTGAAGTCTCTCTTGATGCTTAATTAGCAGTAAATCTCTTTTGAAAAAAAATTAAATGGTGTGTTTGTGTTTATGAAAAGATACAAGAAAGGAATTGATTCAGCATATTTGTGTTAATATTTGCTGCTTAAGCAAATAACCTTAAAATTTTTAAGCATAGGCATAGTTGTTTTTGGGCCTAAAACTCAACATTAGACTGAATGCTAATCTGTGTCATCAAATTCATTTAAGGGGCATAAATGAGCAGAATTACACTGAATTACACTGAATTACACTGAAGACATGCCTTTCTTTTTAGCTGTTTGTTTGCACAAACACTGCTAACAATCCATATCTTTCACAAATAGTGTAATTTTCAAGAGAGTGGGTCTGTCCCACTAAGGATAATTAATTTCTCTAATTCCTTTTAACATGGAATCCCATTTATTCTGTATAACCTAATTATCTTAGCACTCTACACGGCTCTTTGTCTGTAATTTACTTGAGGAAAAGGCTAAATTTCACTCTTGCGGTATGTCAAAATTGCTAAAAAGAAAGAAAAGGGTTCTTTGAGATTAAATAAATAAATAAATTGAAATTAAATAAATAAATGTATTCAGGTTTCAGTCCAGTTTTACTCTAGATCCTTCCAATGACTCTTTTTTATGCTTAATCATATTTTTTAAAGGTCTCTGATTGGACTTGGTTGAAATGAGGCAATATTAATTAGGAATGTGTTTGATTTTGTTGCAGTGCAGCACAGCATATCTGTGCAAATGGCTGTTCAAACTTAATACTATCTCCTTGGACGAGTTAAAAATATTGAGGAGCATAGTAAATATTTAATGATTATGTTGCATCCTGCCCTCGTATACTTTTTGCATCTGGGTAAAAATACATATTTCTGGTGGGGTGGTGAAATTCTTGTACATAGGAAGATTCTCATGGGAATAGTGGTTAAAGAATTGAACTTTTAACTGAAAAGCAGTAGGCTAGATTCTCAAGTGGGTTGCTTATACATAAAATGAATTATTCCAGTAAATATAAAACATAACCTGTGCAAGTGACCCTGGGTAAGGGCAACATGACTGTGCAGAAGGACCTATTATAATTGCCTTGAGTGTGATGAATCATGATTCATTGATTAGTTCTTCTTCTTGAAGCCTTGTCCTTTTGAAACCTTGGATCAAACTTGAGAATACAGAATTCAGATCACTCTAAACGGTGTCATGCACCATTTTTGCAAGAAAGAGATGAAAGCAATTTGTGGTTGTTTGCATGACTTCTGATTGTTCTAATAAACACCACAGAGTTTTCAGGGAACAGAACAGTATGGTGACACAGCATTCATTGTTTATACAACAGAGCCTTTTTCAACTGGTAAAAATTCTGCTCAGTCACAGAGATCATTCCACAATGAAGAAATGGGCATTGTGGGTGTGTATATGTGCATATGGCCTTATGTATATGGTGGTTAGTATGGTGTAGCCAGACATGGCTCAACAGAAGGGACAGTTGACACCCCAGAAATTTGAAGTGTGAGTGATTTGCATTATATTGCTCAAACCCATGATAATGCAAATTGTGACCAAAGGTTGTGCTGGCCGTTATGTCAGGAGTTGCGCTCCTCGTGACTACAGTGGCGGCACATTAACCTTTATTTTTTTACTGCGGCTGCAGAGTGAGACAGATTGCCTCCGCGCTGTTTTGTGGTACATTTTAGAGGTTAAAAACACGTGTGCTGTTCAGGTGGATTTAAAGAGAGTTGTCTCCTAGGCAAAAGAAGGCTTTAATCTATCAGGTCCTAACAGTGTCATCTTTTTATGCAGAAGCCAAAAGAGGCTCCTCACTCAGACAGTATGGAATTGCTCATCTCTGTCAGCCACGCTATCAGTGGGTGGACAGCCTCAGCTGACTCAGGACATTATAGAGAATAAACTGCTTTACCCTGTATTACCCTTCCATTTCCCTGCATTACTTTGATGTGGAGTTAGCTCCAGACTGAAGTTCTTTTCCACATCGCCACCATCATGGCGGTAAACATCAAGCAATCAGTGCAGCTGATCTCATAAGGAATGGAGTTCTGTTTATATATTTTGGTTTTGAGAATAGTAGCATTGTAAGTGTTTTTCAACTTAGATTTTATCTTTATAGAATCAATGCATGCCTTTTTTGGTGTACTTATCCTTACTAGAAGGCTTAACCCTTAGAAGTTTTCCCTTAATACTACATGACGGGTCTTTCTGTCCACCTGCCAGTTGTATTATATCTAGAATATAATATCCATGTATTTTTATATATCTACAATCAATATGACCTGTGTTAAAGTTTTCATTTAGAGTCTAGGAAGGTCCACAGAAGTGATATTCAGAATAAAAGCTTTGCTAAGCTTCTTCAAACTGCTCAGTTTATGAAACTATATATTGTGCCAAAAGAGCAAACATTAATGCAGTTCTTCACTGGCCATAAAATTTCTATGCAAATATGAGGCTTTTGGCTTTAATTAATTAGAATACTTCAGAGATGCAATTATTAAGAAAACCCATCCGGTTTTATTGCATATGCATATGAAGAATTTAATATGTATCAGGAGAAAAGCATGGTGTCGCTTTTTCCGGGAAACACTGCTTAATTACGAATTTCACCCATTAGAACGTCTTTTAAAATCACACACATATTTTTTTGTGGGCCTGTACCGCCTGAAATGCACAGCCTATTTCCTCTGTGTCTCTGGGACAGGATAGCATGGCATTGTGTGATTTCTCTGCATAGTGTGATTGACCTTTTTGTGAACTGATCCAGTATGTGGCCTGTGCTGGGTTCTGTAGATGGCTTTCTGTGTATGTGTGTATGTGTGTATGTATGTATGTATGTATGTATGTATGTATGTATGTATGTATGTATGTATGTGTGTGTGTGTGTGTGTGTGTGTGTGTGTGTGTGTGTGTGTGTGTGTGTGTGTGGGGGGGGGGGGGGGGGGGCTTCGGCAGGACAGGTCTGTGTGCCCGGGGAGTCAGGGTTGACTTCGCTGTATGAACGCAGCCAGCGTTTATCGCTGTGCTCCGCCGTCAGCAGCCTGGAAACAGCGGCAGTAAAGCAAAGATGGGCTGCTGCCTCTGTAATTTTCCTATGTCACCAGAAAGGTAATGAGTACACAAAGCGACCCACAGGTGCGCTGCAGTTTGAGACGGTGCGTTTACAGCCCCTCTGCCTGGCAGGAGCCTGCAGTGTGGCACCGAGTCGCGCTTTCTTTCCCATCTCTTAATACGGAAGGTGTTCCAGAAGTTGCGCTTTCTTTCCCATCTCTTAATACGGAAGGTGTTCCGGAACTCTGTGAGGCTTTGAATCTCGGGTCTGGGTTTGGTGGGTGAGCTTGGTAACCAGATTCTGCTGCTGACTTCTGAAATCAGGAGCCGAGTCAGAATGCAGCCAGTACAGATTTGCATGTTGTTGCTGCGCCGTGATTGTGGCTCGACTCTCTGGTGCTGTCCATTCAAATGACAGCGTGGAGAGGCGCTGTAGCACTGGCCTAAAAGTTCATTTTTACTTCATGCCACTGCATTTGGTAATTAGTACTGTCCCCTAAAGTTGATTTACTAATTTACACATTCACAGGTACAGCTGAGACTGACCGGGTTGGAGTGGATCCTGTATACTCTGCTTGGTTTCAGAGCTGCAGAGGCTATGGTGAAGACAAACCAGAGTTAGCTGCTTTGTGTAGTTTACTCAACGATTGACATTTTCATGGGGCTCTCCCCACCTTAGTTACTGTTGCTAGCTTTGCCAAGCTTTCTCTGACAAGCAGTGATAGTACAGGAGAAATTTAAACAGGTAGACCAACTGGTCTTTCTGTTGGATTTTCAGTTTCCTCCATTTCTGGTATTCCTGTTCTCTGAGATACCTAGAAATATACAAAATGTTGAACTCTTGCACCGGCATGTTTTTGATTGATAAAATGTTTGTTCCAGTTGTGTATGCATATGAACAAGCTCGTTAGAGGTCTCCTGTTAGCAGACTGTCTGGATTTCAGATGACCTGAAAATGCACTCTTGATAGGAATGTTCTGTTCCTTTCACATTCATGCTACACCTTCTATTGCCCTATATTGTTGCATAAAAGTAACAAAAATAATAATGAAAGAACAGTGTGTCATAGACAATGGACCAGCTATGTATTCCATTGGACAGCTCATGAAATTGCTTTCTGATATGATATTATAAAGTAATAAATTGTGTATGCTCAGCTGAGCTGTAAATTGAGGTAAACTTGACTAGTTTTTATTTAGCTTGCATCCTGATTTGATTGATATGCTGAAATATGTTTACACGGGTTCACTGCAGCTAGCTGATTTAGGCTAACAAAGTTGTTCAGAAACATAAAGAACATAAATGAATGGTCACTGATTCCCAGAAGTGACCTAACCTGCTTAAATGGGAATGCAAAAGAGATTTCATTTCCCTTAGTATCAGTATTTAAAGGTGGTTATTATGTAACGCTATTCAAAGAAGTAATACCTTTTCAAACACCAAGACACCTGCAAGTTAATATTTCTCTAACTCTCTCAGGTTACAGTAGATCTGGTGTTAGTTGATCTTATCTGTAACACACATGACAGCGTTTCTGTCTTTTAAGGTTTGGTTTCAGTGTGGCGAGGAGCATTTGTGCCGAAGGATCATAGCACGTTTTGCTGCGGTGTTGGGCATGGGACAGACTTCCCTGTAAAAGAGTGAGAGGAAGGTAAGAGCGCTGAATTGGTGTTTGGCAGCAACTCCTGCAGGATCACATTCCTCAGCCACTGGGACAAGAAACTCAGTGTGCACTGTCAGCAGAGAGGAAAGTACAAGGATCCAGCCCAAATCGGACACAAAGGCCCTTCAGTGCCCCAGGTCTAAGCTTGATGGAGGATTAATGTCGGAAGCTTTGAATATTCTCTGTTTTTCACCTGGTAAATATTATATTACATTATTGTCATTTAGCAGACGCTCTAATCCAGAGCGACCTACATACAGGAGGTTACAGTTTTATCCATTTAAACAGCCGGATATTTACTGAGGCAGTTGTGAGTTAAGTACCTTGCTCAAGGGTACAGCAGCAGTGACCCAGCAGGGAATCGAACCAGCAACCTTTTGGTTGCAAGCGCCCTGCTCCTTACCACTATGCTACACTGCTGCCCCCATATGTAGCACCTAAGGAAGCAAAGACCCTCGCGCCTCACAGTGTGACCGTCACGCTGGTCCCCGGGCCTCCTAAATGCACAGCGATGACAGATTAGCGGTTTCCTGTTCAGTATGTCCTGCTTTGCAATCACATAACGCAGAGCTCTAGACTGCACAACAGAGACGTTAGGGACACCCATGGCCTCGGGCGTCATATCACTAGAAGTCTGCGGTGTCAGGTGTCCTATTGTCGGCTTCCAGGAGCCGGCTTTAATAAGTGTTGAGAGCCCGTTTTAGCAGAATGAGACGCGAAGCGGTCTGAGCTGGGGTCTAGCGCGTGCCGCTTTCAGACACGACGGCAGCGGCCCTGTGTTCATTTACAAAGAGCTCCGTTCAGAGCTGAAGTGATAATGGCCGTGTGGCATATGGCAGACGAGGCTCATTGTGATCGGGGTGTGACGATATTGCCACAGCCGAAGAGACACGAACGGCGGAGTTAATTATTCAAATCTAGCGGGAGAGACAAGCCGTCAGGCATGCAGAGAGACGCACGTGAGCAGGGGTCCGGGTCCTGGCGTCTGCACAATTATCCAATCATCTACCTCCTCTTATCAGCCAATCAGCTGCAGCTTTGGTACTCATGCATGCAACCTTTTATGAATGGCTTTGTCTCCTGCCTTTTAGAGACTATATTACACTTCATCAAAATGAAGCTGATTGTACGATTTAAAATTTTCACGCCCTAATCTTATGTAATATAGTTGAAATCTGCAATAAAATGATAATCGGTTTGTAGAAATGTTTATAATAATTAATCATTTTAATGAATTAGTCATTGATGATTTTAACCAGTAATCATTTTGTTGATTTGTTTGTGCATAAGATGAAATGAAATATGAGTCCTGTATTTGTATTAAATCTCTGAGTCAGTTTGACGTGTTTGTTAATGGTGGATTCTGTTAGCAAACTCTTTCTGGTTTGCAAACAGCCTCACTTCTGCTTGGTTAACCAGGCTCACCACAATACTTATCTTGTGTTGACCATGTGCATTCCTGTGAAAAGCTTTATAAAGATCATTTGACAATGTTAAAAAAGACTCAGTTTTCTCTGTGCAAGTCTTGAAAAGACAAAAAGCTGGTGTGGGTGTGTGTGTGCGTGTGTGCGTGTGTGCGTGTGTGCGTGTGTGCGTGTGTGCGTGTGTGTGCGTGTGTGTGTGTGTGTGTGTGTGTGTGTGTGTGTGTGTGTGTGTGTGTGTGCGCGCTCTGTGCGGAGGTCAGGCTTCAGACAGATGCATCCTGTGGGGAAACGTCATCTACCTCTGACTCAGCAGGGCCTCAGCAGCTCCCAGGTAACGACTCCCTCACCGATCAGAAAGAGAGCCGGCCATTCTTCTCTCACTGCCGTATGGCTTCAGTGGGACACGCTGGTCAAAATCATTCATCTGATTTGTAGTATACTATGCATGAAACATTATCCTGGTGACTGAGAGTGATGTTTCCGATGCGTGGGTGGCCCAAAGGTGAACCCCCCTCTCCAGGATGCTGAGGGGCATTACGTAACTCTCTCTGTGTTACGGATGCATTACACACAGTGTGCTCCCACCAGAGGGGAGGGGAGGAGCGGTCATGAGGGCTCCATCATCTGTTCTCACCTGTTTATGGAGCGCCATTTTTGCTCATGCATCCAATAACAAGTTCTTCCGCAGACAATAGAGGGAAACGGTCATCATTATTCTGTTAGCAGCTTTACCGTGTTGCCTAAAGCGGTGTCTTTTGTGCCTGGCAGCTGTTTTAACGCAGAGGGCAGCGAGGAAGAACACGGATCGGAAGAACCACAGGGAAACCATGGAAACCGCGACGGCTGTGTTATTCCCTAAAGCTTTTTTTAATGGGTGTCAGAATCATTTGGATATTAAAGCGCAGTTCTGCTAAGTTTAATTCCAGGAGATCTGTCAGTGCATGTAATACAATGAGGGGGTTTGTGTTGCTCTTCACTGGAAATGGCCCAGGTATTTTTGGTGGTTTGAGGTCCATCAGGCAGATAATGCAAAGCGGGGGTTTGAAGTCATGGTAGACGGCTCGGGTGGGAGGGGAGGGCTGCACGGCTGTTGTGTGTGTCACTAACAGACTGGGATTCAGCCTGAACGGCCCGAGGTTTGGCTGCCGCTGATCCGCCTCGGTTAGCCATGCGGAGTAGAACGGATGCTTTTTAACTCGCTGTCCCGCTCTAGCGTGATAACAGCTTCTCTCGGGCGGAGGAGCCTCATGTTTTTATTTTGGTGCGCTTCGGTGGAACGCCCACGCCGTGTCCGCCGCAGAGAACCCGAGAGGCAGGAGTGGAAAGCTCTCAGGCCCTCAGGATTTGATTGAGCCGGCTTCCTGCCGGCGCTTCGGCCTGTGTTTCGACAAAGCCTCGGCTGGGCAAACAAAACGGCCGTGTCACTGTGCTGAGATTTATTTCTGAAATTTAGATAGCTTTCTCAGTGCCAGCTACAGCAGTTTTACTAATCCAGTCTTCATCCAGAGGCAGTAATCCAGTCTAATTTTGGTTAAATATTTACTGTCATTATTCTTACCAGCAGATGAGTGGAGTGGATGTTGAGATAAAAATTTTAAAATGTTACCAAACTTAACAAAGATGGTAACTCCCAGCGCTTATGTCATGAACCACAGTTGAGGAAGAAACATTGTCAAACTGTGCTGTTGAATCTAGGCTCGTGTGCAGTAATGTTTTATGTTTAAAATGTGAATGAGCTGACAGATACAGAATAGAGTATTCTGGGTCCCTTACCACCTCTCTCCTGACATATTAATTTAGAAAATTGTTTTGATCTGGGTTCAGTCATCTACTTTTACATTTACATTTAATCATTTGGCAGATGCTTTTACCCAAAGTGACTTACAAGAGAGGCAGAGTACAACACGAGCAAAAAACCATAAGGAGTCAACAATATTCAAAGCACTGGATGAGCAGGTTTCAACGGTCATCTGAATTCAGTTTTCATAAAGATTGCCAGGTGTATTCAGTACACATACGATGATAATAGATGCACTTTTTCCTTGTCCAGTCTGAAATGTATGGTGTTATGCTCACACTCACTGGCCTGGGAGTGTTGTGAGCCTGGTCTGACACTGTTGCTCGTTCAATGTGAATGGATACACTTCTGTTCTATTGTGCTGGAAGCTGCTCTGGGTAAGAGCGTTTGCTAAATGAAGCTAATGTAGCCCATACCAGTGACCCTCTGCTTGAAGGCTGTGAAGTGAAAACGTCTTTGAAAGGGATGCCAGTGTGAGATGTTAATTGGGACTCCTGTGTGTTATCTTTAAGATAAGACCGCAGTGTTCATGACAGCCATGCGGAAGCCTACCATGTGTAACAAGTGTGGCAACAGTGTGGTGTTGCGGTAAGGAAGCAGGGCTTGTAACCAAAAGGTTGCCGGTTCAACTCCCTGCTGGGGCACTGCTGTTGTACCCTTGGGCAAGATACCTAACCCAAAACTGCCTCAGTAAATATCCAGCTGTACAAAGGGAAAAAAATTGTTAGCTGCTGTGGATTAGAACATCTGCTAAATGACAATAATGTAATGTAAGAAGTGAGTGTTAGAGAATGAGAGAGGCTGGGTGCAGCCTACAGCACTGAGGGGAGTTACAGGGGCTTGCAGCACCGGGATGGGGTGTCACTGTGTTCCTATAAACAGTGATTTAAGACCTGCTCACCAACACACAGTAAGATAATGAAAGAACAGGCTGTTACATCCAGCTTTCTAAAAATACTCATTTAAATGAAGGGCTGCTGGCACAGATGAGGTACTGAGGGAGTTGAATTTTAATGTGGGATACTTTCAGAGAGGTCCAAAACGTGCTCCCTCTCCAAGAAGGGAAGGGTGTGTGGATTTTTTTTTTTTAGATTGGGGTTGGGGTTGGGGTTAGGGTTGGGGTTAGAGTTGGGGTTAGGGTTGGGGTTGGGGTTGGGGTTGGGGTTGGGGTTAGGGTTGGGGTTGGGGTTAGGGTTAGGGTTGGGGTTGGGGTTAGGGTTAGAGTTGGGGTTGGGGTTGGGGTTAGGGTTAGGGTTGGGGTTGGGGTTGGGGTTGGGGTTAGGGTTGGGGTTAGGGTTGGGGTTGGGGTTAGGGTTGGGGTTAGGGTTGGGGTTAGGGTTAGAGTTGGGGTTAGGGTTGGGGTTAGGGTTGGGGTTAGGGTTGGGGTTGGGGTTGGGGTTGGGGTTAGGGTTGGGGTTAGAGTTGGGGTTAGGGTTGGGGTTAGGGTTAGAGTTGGGGTTAGGGTTGGGGTTAGGGTTAGAGTTGGGGTTAGGGTTAGGGTTGGGGTTAGGGTTGGGGTTAGGGTTAGGGTTGGGGTTGGGGTTGGGGTTAGGGTTAGGGTTGGGGTTGGGGTTGGGGTTGGGGTTAGGGTTAGGGTTGGGGTTGGGGTTAGGGTTGGGGTTAGAGTTGGGGTTAGGGTTGGGGTTAGGGTTAGAGTTGGGGTTAGGGTTGGGGTTAGGGTTAGAGTTGGGGTTAGGGTTAGGGTTGGGGTTAGGGTTGGGGTTAGGGTTAGGGTTGGGGTTGGGGTTGGGGTTAGGGTTAGGGTTGGGGTTGGGGTTGGGGTTGGGGTTGGGGTTAGGGTTGGGGTTGGGGTTAGGGTTGGGGTTAGAGTTGGGTTTAGGGTTGGGGTTGGGGTTGGGGTTGGGGTTAGGGTTGGGGTTAGGTTTAGGGCTCAGCCATGAGTGTGGCTCCAGTGTGATTGTTAAACTGGGGTTGGGGTTAGGATTTTGGGGTTAGGGTTAGGGGTTGGGGTTAGGGTTCAGCCATGAGTATGGCTCCAGTGTGATTGTTAAACTGGGGTCAGGGGAAATCCATTCTGACTGGCACCGGTGGTACCTGGCACCATCTGCAATGGGAGGGAGTGGAAGGCTGATGTCATTTCCTGTGGGGTGTGCCGCAGGTGAGGACCCTCAGGGGAGCTGCGGAGCGGGGCTCTCTGTCGTAGGCGGATGATGCGCGCTGGCCGCGGGACCCGGAGCCGCTGAGGACGCCGCCGAGGGAGCCACCATGTCGCAGCACCAGCGCGGCCTGCAGGGTCGCGCCATGAGCGCCGAGGAGAGGAGCTCCACCCCCGTCCACAAGACCTCCACGCCCACGCACAAGAGCGCCTCGTCCTCCTCTTCCTCACAGCGTGACAGCCGCCCGGTAAGCTGAGCCGGAGACTCAAAATGTCAAACAGACATGAGAGGCTGGTACAGGGTGTAACCCTGTGTTGTGCAACGCAGGGTGTGTGCTCTGATTGGAGAGTCAGCTTTGTTTAAATGTGACATGACAGTCCCTTATCGTACAGTTCCTGTGGTAAATTTATACCGGCAGCATGTCACCACCCTTTAAAAAACTCAAATAAGGAAGTACTTCAAAATAAACAGTTTAAAAATAGTGGGCAAATGATAATTTTGCACATACTAGTCCCAGCACTTGTAGACTCACCACAGACACACTAAAGCAGACTGTTCTGAAACAGCTCCTCACTGCTTGGTGTTTGTGTGGCTGTGTTTGTGTGTGTATGTTGCTATCTTCTTTTACCTCCTAGCACTTGTTGCCTCTTTAAGGACTGGAATCGTAAAGGAGTTTATGTAGTTTTAGTTAATAAGTCCATCTGATGTATTTCCCACATTTTAAGAGACAAGCCTCAATGTAAACGTGTGCACTTCGATGCAAGTTTGGCTAAACAAGGTGTGGCCGTCAGCATCAAAGAGGATCACGCTGCCAGTTTCAGTCCACTATTAAAAACAGCAGTGGCAACCAGACGAGGAGCCCGCATTAGAAGGAGAGAGTGGCTCAGACTCGTTTGTGTTCTTGTGGGAATGTTAAGGAGTGCGACCGTGTTAGCCTGCGCGGGAAAGCCTGCTGAGAGCTCCCACTGCGTGCGGAGCCTGCAGGACAATGGGAACCGGGTGGAATCAGATACCTCGGTGGAGGCTGTGACATCACAGCTTTTCCAGCGGAGGCGTCCGAATGATTAATGAGAGAGAAGCAGAATCCAGAGAGCTCCTCTCGCGTCGGAGAGGAGCAGGCAGCGTGGGTGCAGCGCTGCCGGTAACCATGGGAGACCCTCGTCATTGAGGAGGAGCAGCTCCTGTGGGAGGTGGTGAGGAGTCCTGGTAAACACAACCGGCAGACGGCAAACCCCAGGCAGGAGTGTAGCAGGCAGGATCGGGTCAGTGAGAGATGCCACGCACCTCTACGCGCCCTGCATCTTTCTCACTGTGCACTCTGAGCACGGGAGGGGAGAGGCTTCATTTACACGCTACTCCTCCATGAGAGGGAGATCTTAGGAACAGATGTAACCCATTGCTTCCTCTCCAGGGGTGTGCCGTAGGAGTGTTATTCATTTTAATCATACTGATGTTAAGATTCAGACCTAATGTGTTAAGTAATGAGCCTTATTGTCTTGTGTAATATAGGCATTAACTAATACAGGTACTCAGCTTTATGTGTGCGGAGAGTCGGAGTGACACTCTGAGCCAGCTGTGTGTGTGTGTGGAGTCATAACGCCGTTGTATTGCAGTAACATAGCACTTACAAATTACATTATTGATCCAATTATTGAATATGAATAAAACTCTGTTATTTTTGAGTGCCACTAGCTGGCCATCGTTGTAAGTCATTTTCAGGGAAATCACTGTCAATAAATGTGCTCAGCATATTTTTTTCCAAAAGCTGTGAGTTTGCTGGGCTGTCAGTGTGTTCCGGTGAGCAGTGCTGAGAGGCGAGGCCCCAGGATATGCTGTGTTTGGATTGGATGTGCTGCGTTCGGACTGGATGTGCTGTGTGTGTGTGTGTTTCTCTGTGTGTGTGTGTGTGTGTTTCTCTGTGTGTGTGTGTGTATGTGTTTCTGTGTGTGTGTGTGTGTGTGTTTCTGTGTGTGTGTGTGTGTGTGTTTCTGTGTGTGTTTCTGTGTTTCTGTGTGTGTGTGTGTGTGTGTGTGTGTTTTATCCTCTGGCAGCATTCGTTTTTTGTTGCCCTTTTTCACCTTCTTGTTACGGAGCAGTCATGTGTACGGTTAACATGCACTCAGACAGGATATTTACACCTCCGTCTGATTTGCACACCCTCAGCGCTACAGCTCGGCTCTCCCTCCTGAAGATTTATTTCAGAACCACGGCGATTACCTCTTCATTACGGTCACGTGAGGAGTGGTTATCAATGCCGGCTGCCTGGCCACCCAAACACTGCATCAGCAGACAAACCCAGCAGACACTCGCGATGGTGTCAGAATTGGCATCCCTCAGCTCCCGATCAATTGCTGGTGTTGTGCTGTTATTGACGTGAGGTGTAAATTGGCCCTCGGTAGCTGTTTGTGGTGCGGCAGGGGATGAGTGATAGGTGAGGAAGTTGGAGGAAATGGTGTTCCAGGGCTCTGTAGTGTGGTGCTGGAATAAGGCGAGGCTGAGGAGACCCCCTGGGGGGGTACCCAGTGTCCAGCAGCCAGGATAACACAGGAAATGAAACTTACTTAGGAGTTTGCTGACATCACTGTAATGTCAGGCAGTTCTACGTCCCACACTGTCAGTGTGCTCTGAAATTTGCTTGGAGATTTTAAACGTAGAGAGACTGCTCAAGGAATTGTCTCACGGTTTCTTTGCAAAAGGTCAAATCGTGGTGTCACATTATTGTTATTGGTATTGGTAATGTGTTTTTGCACCGGTCAAATGTCAGTATTATCAGAGTGAATGATCTTCACTTGCAAAATAACTGCTTGGTGCTTTAGGTGGTTCTGTGTGTGAGTTTGTGTTTCTTCAGGCTCAAGACCCCCTTGTACTTCAATGAACAGACAATGTGTCCTCACACTCACCATTTTCAAAACCACATCATTCATTTAGAACAGCGTTCTCTAGCCAGCGGGAAATGCATCCATCGGACTAAGCTAGCAAAGATACAGTAGGAAGTTACTCAGGCATCTATATTTATAGAGTATTAGAGCTTTTGTCAGAGCTTTCGTCTAATTTGTCCTTTCCCCTGTGTCCTCCAGGCATTAGCTACCTGTGACGCTGTGATTCATTGCGGTATCAGAGTCTCAGTATCAGGGGCTCTGTGTACTGTTTTTATTAAGTAGGCCGTCAGAGAACACAGAGCCTTTGCCCAGAGCTCTGACAGGGCTGCAGTCAGCTGCCATACATGAACAGCATCTGTGCACTTAGAAATGGGGTGAAACATTAATGGGATTACAGTGTCAGGAAGTGGGCTGAAGTTGCTGATCTGTGGAGAATGTGGACGTCCATAAGGAGGTATTTTCATGATGTAAAGTACATGTAAGATCTGAGGGGATTTTACACTGGCTCATGTCATTTAGAGATTGCCTTGGGTCATAACATACGCTAGATAAGTTACATTTTAAAACAAGTAAAGCTTAGGTCCTTTATTTTGTTTACCTTTGAAATTACTGTAGGTATATAGGTATGGCTAAGTAACTATTTTACTTAATGAAAGTATTGATTTGCGTTTCTTTCTTTTGTTTTTATACATTGTTCCCTTGACATCGTACGATTAAACTGTTCAGACGATCCAGGCTGTTGTTTTTTATTGTGCAGTAAGCATTATGTGAGGCCTGGGCTATGGTATTTGACCAGTTCCTCAGAAATGAAATGTCAATCCTATGCATGTACACCATGGTTGCATCATGAATAACATGGTCCATCCTGAAGAGGTGTCCGAATTACGGTACATCACTGGCATTTAGCCAACACTCATATCTGCGACTTACGTAGGTTACAGTTTTTACACATTATCCATTTATACAGCTGGACATTTATTAAGGCATTTATGGGTTAAGCACCTTGCCCAAGGGTACAGAATCAGTGCCCCAGGGGGGAATTGAACCAGCAACCTCTTGGTCATGAGCCCTGCTCCTTACCACTATGCTCCACTTCCACCCTAGTCTACAAGACTAAATGCAAAGACTAAGCTCAAGTGTTATTTTTTAACTCCACAAGCAGAGGGTCTAAAGGTGAAATGGTGAAACTGTGCTCCTCCCTAACGGGGCGCCAGGAGCACTTGACCGACTCAGCAGGGCAGTGAGGTCAGCTGTAACTACAGTGCTTGTAACACTGTATAAGATGGATGCTGGTGATTACCAGCCAGCTGTGTCCGTCTGCTGTCCAGAGGTCAGAGGTCAGCGCCCTGTGAAGTGGAGATGCTGCAGTCAGTGATACACCTCCATATTTAACCACACAGGCAGATCATAACAGACTGGAGGAATGCTGAAACTGTGAGCACCGTCCTTTTGAAGGGCCTCTAAGACTCAGCTCTCGTCTTGGTTTAATGAAAAAACAACAACCTCCCAAAATTATTTTCTCCAGTCTTTTATCTTCAGATCCTTGACAAAACAATGAACAGGGCTCTGCTGAGTAATAAGCAGAAAGTATTTAGCTGTTTGCGTAGTGTTCTGGAGAGACGACCAGAGAGAAAATTGTAATTGCTAAGCTGTATTTCTGTAGTGATATTTGAGTATGGGACCATGGGACCAGCGTGGTTTACTCTGGACTGTGTTAGGCTGTGTTGGGCTGTGTTGGCCAGCAGTGGCCGGACTCCACGGGGCTGAGTGTGTAGAGTAATCTCCCAGTGTTGTGAGGTGGTGACGTGTGAGCGGCCCGCTTTGCGCATGCAGTCATGGAGCGGAAGCTTATTAGCAGCTAACGTCAACAGGTGTTAGGGCTTACCGCTCGGCACCAACCTGGACACAGACATGGAGCCGCTCAAAGGAGCAGGAACACACAGGGCACACGGTCTGTGTGGGGAGCAGGTTGCAGGTTGTCATAAAGCTAAAGCCCCCAACCCCCTCCCCTCTCATAATGAGCGAGCCAATATTCCTGCTGCGAAAAGGTGTTATCATTAATTGTGAAAAAGCATACGACACCCTGTGATAGAGCGCAAAACAATTCCGTTATTAATATAAATGTTGATGTAACTTTTTTTATTAATTAAAAAATGCCTGTACTGTTATGCGAGAAAATTTGAGCAGTGGTATTTTTTTCTGTTTGCAACAGTAACACATTATTGTTTGACAAATCAGGACATCGGAGTCCCAGAGCTGAGTTAATCAAGCAGTTATCAGGGAGGTGAAGTCACATGCTTCTAGCATATTGTGCATCTGTGTGTCTGTTGCATTGTGGGTAGGGTGGACTTGTCAGCCTCCAGCACCTGTTAACCCTGTTTTTTATAGAGAACTGAATGACATGCTTTCTGGTGTTTTGCTGTCTTTCCTTTCCAGGAGGCAGACAGCTGGGAGATCATTGAGGGCCTGAAAATCGGCCAAACCAACGTCCAGAGACCAGACAAACACGAGGGCTTTATGCTGAAGAAGAGAAAATGGCCACTCAAAGGCTGGCACAAGGTGGGACCTCCAACCGGCCTGAGAAAATCAACACCGTGGTTACACAATCAATAACACATTAGAGCTTTTACTTAAACTTTAATTGCGTTCGAAACTTTAATTGCCTGTGGTTCCTTTTTGCTTTTTCATGCAGCTAAGCACTTTACCCTGTGTCTGCCAGTTACTCATTGACCACAATCTCTCTCTCTCTCTCTCTCTCTCTCTCTCTGTATCTCTCTCCTCAGCGCTTTTTTGTTCTGGATAACGGGATTCTGAAGTACTCCAAGTCCCCCATTGATGTAAGTAGCCGTGGCAGGGTGGCAGAGAGCTGCCAGACAGGAGGCCCCTGCCGGACGCGGCCGAGGTCACCCGGCTCATTGTCTTTCCTCTCAGAGTGCCACTCCGCAGGAAATCTGCCAGCGACTGACAAAACAGACATGTCTAAAATAATAATAATGTGTCCCGAGCGCACACTCTGTACTTCCTGACGTTGTGTGTGCATCAGCAGTGACCTCAGAGGTGCTGGCTGCAGTCTTGATAAGGGGAATGTTCCAGGTGATGATGTTAGCATAGTTAGAGCCGAAGGTTGATGCTGGTTTGAATAAAATGGCAATATTCGTGGTAAAGCAGAGTTTTACCATCTGAGTCCAGCGCCTCTGTGTTTACCCTCATTTCCCTGGCTGCAATCATCTCACCAGCTTGGAAGCTAGGCAACAGGAATTAATTCAGCACCGACTGCTTTACCAGTTCCTCCTTGCAACATTGGTTCTTTTTGGAGAAACGTTTTGGTTTGACAGATTTTGCGCCGAGTTTTTCGTAAGATTCCAGTACATGTAGCATTTGTTGTTTCTGCAGCATGCTGAACTTTTTCTACTGAACCTTTTATGCCCCGTTTTAAGAGGGACCTTATGTGTTCAGGCTGGTCTTCTTTGGTTGTGTCTTCACACAAAGATAAGTGGCTTCCACTCTCTAATATGGCCAATTATGCAATGATGTGGATGAAAGCTCCTCACTGTTCCATTGATCCGAAGTATCAAGGAAAGAAGCTAAGAGTAATTTTTTTCAAAGCTTCTTATGATTTATTTCCCTCTAGATTATGTCCATATCCATCCGGTATGCAGTCCTGCAATGTCTATGCGAAATGGATGACCATTTACTTAACACTTCCATCTGAATTACATTAGTTGTATCTATGCACAATACCTCCATAATGTAACAGACTTAGGTCTAGTGCGTAGAGGGGTGCACCCACCCACCCATTGTCTCATATAAAAATGTCCAGTCTTCCCAGACCTTGTTACTGATGCTGCCCTGTTTCCATCGGCTGTAGGTTCAGAAGGGAAAGATGCACGGCAGCATTGATGTGGGCCTGTCGGTGATGTCCATAAAGAAGAGGGCGCGTCGGATCGACCTGGACACCGAGGAGCACATCTATCACCTCAAGGTAAAGTGCATGGGGGGGCGCATTTTGGGGGGGGGGGACTCTGAGCCAGGACGGGGGACAGAGCCCTGTGGAAAGGCAGCACCCTCACACCCCTCTCCTCCTCCCTCTTCTCTCGCAGCTAAAGTCTCAGGAGGTCTTCGACGCCTGGGTGTCCAAACTGCGCCACCACCGCCTCTACCGGCAGAACGAGATTGTCCGCTCGCCCCGGGACGCCACCCTTCGAGCGTTCCCTCCCCCCTCCAGCCCGGACTCCCCCCAGCCAGCCCCCTCCACGGGGCATGAAGCAAAGGTGGGCATTGTTCACATTTCACTGCTCAGAACTGGATAATTCTTACAGAAGTATGTGCGGTTTAAGTCTGCCCTGGTCGACGTCTCTGGTTTGCTCTGTCCTACTGGTTTCTAGGGGCAGTTGTGTGCCGTAGTAGTAAGGAGCAGGGCCTGTAACCGAAAGGTTGTTGGTTCAGTTCCCCTCTAAGGTACTGATGCTGTGCCCTTGGGCAAAGTACCAGAATTGTCTCAGTATATACCCCACTGTATAAATGGATAGAATTTTGTAACCTATGTAAGTCCCTCGGGATAAGACGTTGGTAAAATGACAATAATGCATTACTATGCATTATAATGCATAATGTGATTCTGTTCATGTTTTTTGATATTGTAAAATACTTGTTGCAGCAGACAGAATGAAGTCAGGTAGCAAAAACAGGCCTCTAATGGATGCCCATAATGACTCATAAAGATGCCTTTTACTTAAAGTAGACTAAAAAAACTGAACAGAATGATCAGAGCCAGTATCAGCTGATGAATGATATTGACAGCAAGCTAGTAGCATTCAAAAACTGTATAGTGACTTCTGTGTAAGCATTGTTCATTCTATTGTCATTGTACGCTCAGAGGCTATGAAAAATTATAGGTATTGCAGTGTAGGACAAAGAATAAAATATTCCCCTTTATTATTAAAGGATGGCTAGAATTGGCAGTCCTTAGCTGTCAGTTAGGAGGATGGAATTGTCTTTGAGATCCAGTCGGGGAGACATACTAATTCAAAGAAATGAAATTGCACTGCACTCTGTGGCCTAACATCCATCCCTTTTGAACTGATAAATGGGGTGATTATGCTTGACGCAATCCCCATTATGTTCCTGAGTAAGTTTGGCAGGGTGGGCGGTTCTTAGGTGAGACAGAGGACTCAGATTCATTCTCTCGTGAATGCAGGGGTTAGCTCATATGAATCTTTGCCTCAGCCCTTCTCCTGAAGTGTGCATTCAATCACTCTTAAGATTTTTCATTTAATAGCATCAGCATGAATTTAAAGTTGTATATCCTATTTCCTCTGCACAGAATCATTGTAAAACAAACTAAACATTATCACTGGTGGTGAAAAAGGGGAAATTAATTGGGAAAAAAATACGAGCAAATTTGAAGTATGCATGTTTAACTGAAACGAAGCCCGCAGCGACAGGTAGCGCTGTGGTGTGAAGTCATTTGGTGGAAAGCCATTTCACCTGATACCTCCAAATCCCAGGCTGTCATGCCTCCAGGCAAGTTCTTTCATTTCCAATTTTGGGTAAAACCCAAGAGACGCATTCATCAGTCTCAGAATCCATTTGCATAAAATACTTTTGGCAAATTGCTGCTACCTGAATGTGATGTTTGGAGGGGAATGCATGGTTGAAATGATGACTAATCAAGGAGAAAAATGGAAATATCGTCTCAGTGTCAATACTATATTCAAATTGAACTGAAAACATAAACAATACAAAAGCAATTAATGTGTGTGTACAGAGTGAAGCAAATGGCTTTTTGTCTCCCACTGCTTGCATTGCTGTGATTTGCTAGTCTGACTAGTCTTCATGATGCACAGTTTTTATTCATCCATACTGGGGTTTTCATACAGGAGGAATGCCTGCATATGCTGTGAAATTGGTGTAAAGTTGCTGGAGAGATGCCAGCATTGGTTTTACCCTGTATTTCGTACCACAGCAATGCTAGTAAATTGATGCAACAATGCTGCGTTTTCAGACGCAGCTGGATGGGGGCGATTTGAATTAAATTATTTATTTATTTCATTGTTTATTTCATTTAGCAGATGCTCTTACGCAGTGCGACTTACATAGGTTACACTTGTATCCGTTTATACAGCTGCATATGTACTGAGACAGTTCTGGGTTAAGCACCTTTCCCAAGGCTACAGCAGCGGTTCTCTGTTTGGGGAATTGATACAGCAAATCTTCTGGTTATGAGCCCTGCTCTTTACCACTATGCTACACTGCCTCCCCTTAAATGTGTGAGATGTCAGATTGTTTCCACTGTAATACCCCCTACCACATTTACTACAAAGGCAGTAAATGTGGTAGAAGCCTGATCTCTGTGTGAGACCCCTCTTCCTCCCCGCTCACCGCAGGCGAAACCCAGCAGCCTGACCTGGCAACCCGCAGCCCCCAGCAGCGGCAGCAGCCTGACCTGGCAACCTGCCGTCCCCAGCAGCGGCAGCAGCCTGCCGGCCTCCTACAGTAACGGGCAGAGCAAGGTGGCGGCCTGGCTGCAGGAGTCCGAGGAGATGGACAGGTGCGCTGAAGGTGAGCGTTCCCCTCATCGCCTTTCACTCCGCCGCGTCAGAGAGAAACACAACATTACATTCATCTAGCAGACGCTCTTGTCCAGAGTGACTTACATCACAATAGAACAGAAGTGTAACCATTCAATTTAAATGAGCAACACTGTCAGACCAGTGAATGTGAACATAACACTATTCAATCCCTACCACTAGTTAACTTGTGCAACCTGACAAAAGCCCAAGTATACTGCGAAACAACAGCCAATAGAACACAAATCCATAACACAGAACAGAAGAGAGCGTAATACTGCTGAGGCTGGGGGATGGGGGGCAATCACAGCAAAGACAGGCACAGGGACACATCATGCCAGAGTGATGCTGTGGGTCAAAATAAATGCTGGCATTTTTCACTTTGTATAACTTTGTATAACTGTGTCTAACGTGCGAATAACGAAATTGCTCAACATATCTCAATATTCTATGAGAATCTCCTGTTTCCCAGAATTTATCTTTATTACTCTTTTCTTGTTATTCTCTGTGGTAATAGTGCCCTGCGATTTAAAGGCTGATACACCAAATGAAAGATGATTGATGACTGAATTGATTGAGATGTGGGCTAGATGTTTTTTTTTATAGGGAGAGGTGTAATATTAAACATTACGTTTATCGTATAACAGTAATGCAGTGCTAACTGTAGCATCCCCATGCTGGTGACGTATTATGTTACGTTACGTTACGTTACGTTAAGTTACGGTACGGTACGTTACGTTACGGTACGTTACGTTACGGTACGGTACGTTACGTTACGTTACGGTACGTTGCGGTACGTTACGGTACGTTACGGTACGTTACGTTACGTTACGTTACGTTACGTTACATTATGTCACGTTACATTACTGGCATTTAGCAGATGCCCTTATCCAGAGCAAATTACACCAGTTACAATGATGTTATCCATGCAGTGTTATCCATTTATACAGCTGGATATTTACTGTGGCTTACTGTGGGTTAAGTACCTTGCCTGAGGGGACAGTAGCAGCGTCTCCCTGTGGGGAGTCGAACCCGCAGTCCCGCTCGCTCACCGCTGTGCCGCCCTGCCGCCCTGCCGCCCTGCCGCCCTGCTGAGCCCTGTGTTCCTCTGCAGAGCTTGCACACTGCCAGTCCAGCCTGATCGAGCTCAGCAGGCTGCTGCAGAACCTGGAGATCATGCAGAGGACCCAGTCAGCACCCAACTTTGCAGACATGCAGGTAACGCGGGGGGGGTCTCCGCCGGGAGAAAATACAGAGCAATACCAGTGGGGGGGACAAAACGTCATATGTTAAAAAAAACATAATAAATACTATGTAGACATCGGGATATAAGGAGAAAACTGGGGGTGCACTGAGGTCCACGCGGCCTTGGGGGTGGCCCTTCCCCCCAGCCCCCCACAGTATCAGGGACATGCAGGAGCTGCCCCAGGGGGCGGGAGGGGGTGCGATAACAGCCAGCTATCCTTTTCCCTGAGATGGCTAAAACCCCAGGGGCTGTGATGGAGGTGTGTGTCTCAGCAGCTCCTGATCACTCTGTGTGAGACGCGCTCCAGCTTCTGAGCGGAGCCGCCTGCCTTTTCCCATCGGTGAAAGAACAAGCCCACCAAATTCCTCATTTCATCACAGCATCCTTTGTTTGCCACCTCCAATTTGCAAAACAAATTAAATTTGATGAAAACGGCACAATCAGTCCGTGAGCACATGCCATTAACAATTACGCCCCCCATCTCCAGTGATGAATTCTGATGACATTTCATTAACATGGGATCATTAAACCCTAACTTCCGTGCATGTTCATGTGCAGATGATGCCAGCTCCCATTTCGTAGCTAACACCTCAATGCCATTCTGTTGCCAGTAATAACCTCTGCTTGTTTTTAGTGTTCATTGCAGAGACAGCGGCTTTTGTTTGTCTTATTAACCACCTGTCATATATTTTGGTCCATGTGTGTGCAATGTAGGCTAATTGTGTAGATATGTCAAAGAAAGACAAGAGAGCCAACAGAAGATGGAGAGCAAAAAGTGTCAGCAAAGATGCAAAAATGCAGCTTCAGGTACAGACTTTCTTCTCATTTCATCGGTGATGATGTCTTAAGAAAGACAGATTATTTGATCGTGTTGATGGCAATGTAGGTTTAGCATCTAGGGGCAGTGCTGTCCTCCATACCCTAGCATTAGGAGGACCATCTGCTTCATGGCTTCATTAGCGAACTGCAGGGAAGGATGAGGTGCAGCAGGTTATATGAGTGGAGCAATTTTCATGCTGCTTGATGTTTGTCATGCTACCCATAGAGAAAATACCACTGTTCTCTGAAAGAACACCAGTACCTCAGTGACTGTGGAGGTCTGATACTCCCAGAAATCATCCTGTTCTGTACTGATTGTATTCCCAGTGTATTTACTGAATATTTGGGTTACTAATAATAGTATCACAATACAGGAAAAGTGTGAACATATTTTAGCTTTCAAAGAAGTGTTCTTCTACTGTTAACCGTTGTTATTAACAGTGTGAGACAAGGGGGAAGTCTCATTCATTATCTGTCTTTAAAAACACATGAAATTTTTTTGGAATTTATGAGTCCATTTTCAGGTTTTAATAATAATTTAACCTGTTGTGTACACAAGTGCAGGACTAGTTTTTCAGTAAAAATGATGGAAAATCCACTGGAAAATAGCTGCAGAAAGATATAACACTTTTAATTTGTGTGTATGTGTGTTTTGTGTGTGTGTGTTTTGTGTGTGTGTGTGTGTTGTGTGTGGTGCACGCACACAGTTGTGACCCCTCAGTATCATTCTCAGGTTGCAGATGTGTACAGTATTGTCTGACTGCCATGCCTGTTCACAGGTTTTGCGTTTACGCCAGCACTCAAGAAGTGTGAAAGTAAGAAATTTCCTGTCCAAGTCCCTGCTCTTTCTTACTGTTCTGCATTCAGGGGCTTTATACCTGTGGGAGCCTAATTCATAATCTCACCACCCAAGGACATCCATTTACAAAGTATACTTACAGACAGCCATAATTTCTTCCAGCAATTTATATAGTAATTTGAATAATTGTGATCTCATACATAATCCTAAAAAACATATGGCTGCAATTTAAGAATGCAATTTAGTATATTTTGTGTATGACAATACTGTGAATGACCTGCTGATTGTTTTTTAATTTAGATGTATTAGTGCATGCACTTTTCTGCATCTTTTATTTTGGGGTCACAGCTAAATGTATGTTTTCACTTACAAGATGAACGGATTCTGTTAAGGTCTGTGTGACTGTAAAGGACCTGCGGTAAAACAGGTTACACAGTACAGATATGACCTTTTGTTTTATCGAGTTTAGTTTAGTGTGAAGTGTTGGGATGTCTATCACATGAGCCCTTTCTTAGCTTCCCCGGTGTGTCCTTTGCACTTTGTCACGGAGGTCACGCTTCGGGGATGTGGTGTCCCTCTCCCTCTCACCGCAGTCCTTGCTCACAACTCACTGCTTTTGCGTGTGGAAATCCTTATATTTAATTGTTGGTGTTCTCCCCGTAAGGGGAATGAAATATAATCCTGTGGTGGGTGGGGAGTCTTTGTTTCTGCCTTTTTATAGGCTGAGTGATTATATAAGCACCGCCCCCTCTCATGGGCCCCTCCCAGCCTGGGATCCTATGCCCACAGTAGCGTCACGTGGTGTCATGGGTGGTGCCCCCACAGGGAGTAACTGTGTACCTCTGCCCCCTGCTCCTGCAGATTCCTCTGAGTGCCACCATGTCCCAAATGAGGCTGCACTCCTCCAACCCCAACCTGTGCGCTGACCTGGGGGACTTCCAGGCCCCCGTCGGCCGCCTGTCCGGTGCCATCGAGTGTTCCGCCGACTACACCAAACTGCAGGGGGACTTCTGCCACATCGCCCAGAAAGGTAGCAGGGGGTGGGGGAGGCTGGAGTAATGACCAGTGCATGAAGCTCAATCTGCCTCTCTGAGGAACACCCCAGGCCATGTCCCTGCTGTTGGCTTTATATTGCTGTGTAATGCCCCTGCCTTTATATGGCCATGTAATGCCCCTGCCGTTATAACCATGTAATGTCCCTGCCGTTATAACCATGTAATGTCCCTGCCGTTATATGGCCATGTAATGCCCCTGCCGTTATAACCATGTAATGCCCCTGTCTTTATATGAGCATGTAATGCCCCTGTCTTTATATGAGCATGTAATGCCCCTGTCTTTATATGGCCATGTAATGCCCCTGTCTTTATAACCATGTAATGCCCCTGTCTTTATAACCATGTAATGCCCCTGTCTTTATATGAGCATGTAATGCCCCTGTCTTTATAACCATGTAATGCCCCTGTCTTTATATGAGCATGTAATGCCCCTGTCTTTATAACGATGTAATGTCCCTGCATTTATATGGCCATGTAATGTCCCTGCCGTTATAACCATGTAATGCCCCTGCCTTTATGACCATGTAATGTCCCTGTCTTCATATGAGCATGTAATGTCCTTAGCTTTATATTACTGTCTGCTGTCCCTCCCTTTCACGGTGGCCAGAAAGCCGTGTTTATGCTGTGTTTTCTTCTGTCTTTCTCTCTGCGTGCTCGTCTGCAGTTCACTCCCTGCTGAAGTCTGCCTTCAACACGGTCGCTATAGAGAAGGAGAAGATCAAGCAGCTCTTCTCCGAACAGGAGCAGGCAGGACAGACGGCCCAGGTCATCACCCTGAGAAGGTCTTTATCACAGGTGAGACCGTCGCCCTGTCCGCTGGTAAGGTCCCCTAGCTCATCATTTTGGGGAAAAAAAATGCACTGAGCTGATATTGACGTTTTGGCATGCTAAATCGTGCAATGAAGCTGTTCTTCTAAAGGATGCCACAGTCTACATTTGCTTGTACTAAATGCCTTTGCTTTTTTGGTAGTGCTTGCCAAGAACCCAAACCTGTGTGGTGAATTTTACCGTTTCCCAAAGCACTTTGGCTAATGCTCTTTTAATGGAAATGTGAAGCCTGAGACTTTCAGAGCAACTGAAGTTGAACCCTAAATGACTTCCTCACATTGTTATCATTTTGCACATAAGAAGCTGTGGCTAGCTAGTGAGTTATTTCGATCATTCTTAGAATAAGGGAGTGACCACAGTGTTATGGCATAAGATACACTCACTGGAGCGTCTCTGGCATTCCACATTTTAAAAGGCATGTTCTGTGTAATGCTGAGAAGGTTACTACAGCCTTGTTACCAGACCTACAATTAATGGACTGTTTCATCAAACATTTTTGGGTAGGATGTGACACACTTAAACACACTTAAAAAAAACTTATACAGCTCTATCAAAGCTACACAACTGTGATATTTAAAATTTTTATGTGTGGAGATGATATGACTTGACGCACGGCTATGATACTAATTGAGGAGCTGGGTCCATCTTTGTTGTGTGTTTAAATAATGTAATGATTTTTGTTCATTTTCTGCTGCTCCTGCCTGATTTAGGCACTGACCCAAAATGCAGAGCTTCGCAGCCGACTGCACCGCATCCACTCCGAGTCCATCCTGTCTGAACCGGTGGTCAGTGTGAACATCATCGCCAGCTCTGACGAGGTAATCAGCTAATCCAGCTTTCTGTCTCCTCCAATTAAACATGGACACTGGCCCCTGTGCACAGGAAATATGGCATCTCTAACCTAAACTCTCTTTGCAAAGGAGAGTTTTCTGAGCAGAATCACCTACACAGAAGCTCTGTGGAGCCAGCGAGCGGTGCAACCAGCCAGATGAACACATGATTAATGATGTAAAATCCTGGTGTGTTTACCACTGCAGTGTGTATCTCAAATCATGTGTTTTATCTGGCTGGCCACGCCCAGATCAGAGGGAGGGCTACCGTTTCAACTCCGCTCCCTTTAGTTCCGAAGCGTTTCACTGAACGCTGTGGAATGTAGTTCCCGGCACTGCCCAGGTGTGGGCAGAGAGCCCTCCGCAGCCGCGGGGAAGAGAGGATAAAGGCATGAGGGCACCGCAGTAGAGCACTGATTGTGTCCTGTTTGTTTTCCCATCAGCCTCTCTTTTGCATTTCAGCCCAACGATCAGATCCACGCGGGACTCCCCCTCTCCCACCAGCCCTCCCACGAGAGCAGGCTCTCCATGTCTGAGTCCGTGTCTGAGTTTTTTGACGCCCAGGAAGTGCTTTTGTCAGCGAGCTCATCGGAGAATGAGGTGAGGATGGGGGATGGGGGAATGGGGGACGGGGGACAGGGGTGGGGGTGGGGAGGGGAGGGTCGCTAGGGCTGAGAGGAGCAGTGGGAGTGGCCTCGTGCTCCACAGAGCCTGGAGTGTTAATGGCGGCTCAGTGACGCTGGGATTAGTCAGTTAATGAGAGGAGTGTGAGTGTGAGATAACAGGACAGAATTCTAAAGCGGCCCGGAAGAGATGACCTCTTCGCTGCGGTTTTATTGCGGACCTGAAATGAAGCTTGTTAAAAATGCGTCAGTGAGAATGTGGAAGGATTCTCCTTTGATACTTGTCGCTTTTATTCTTCTGCAGCAAGGCATGATGGGAAGGATCACCTGTATATCCCCACTTTCCTTCTCATGGTATCTATTTGATAATTATCTTTGCAGAGGGAAAAAAATGGTCTATTCCCAGTGCAGAAGAGTGGTAACTTCAATGGTTCCTATGCAATGAAATTGTCCTTTTCTTTGACACTGAGCCTCTTTTGTCATGAATGGCAAAGAGATATAAATGGTCAGAGCCTTGCAGTTTTCCAGGACCAGCGTCCCAGACCTCTGTTAGGCCTGATTGGCTCTGTTTTCTAGGGCTAAGCAGGAGGATCGTCCTCTGTGTCAGTGTGGTGCAGGAGTCTGGTTCGCCCGATCCCGCAGTCTGATGCTGGGAGAACCCTCTCACTGCCCACGAACAAATAGCTTTTCACATGCAAGAAGGCATAAACCATGATATACGTTTCATACTTTCTTAAAAAAAAAAAAGAAAAAAAGAAATTAGATGGTAAGTTTGAGTACTGGCACAATGGCTACAATTTTATGTTGTGTAAATGTTTCAGAAGCTCCATCCTTGCTTGTTGGGTGAAATATGACTGTGGATGTCGCTGGAGGTGTGTTCCTTAGCATGTACAGGCGCTGTTTATCAGTACAGAGCACGGTGTCGGGAGCACACACAGAAACGCATAAACAAGCGCGTGAGGGAGTCACGACTCTCAGAGCCGCTCTGAATCACCGCCTCTCCCGTCCCCTCTTCCACAGGCCTCCGACGATGAGTCATACGTCAGCGACGTGAGCGATAACATTTCGGAGGACAACGCCAGCGTCACGGACAACATTTCCAGGCAAAGTACGCGCCCCGCCCCGTGCCCTGTCCCTTAAAACAGGTCGATAGTGTGACGGACGTCACCGGCACGGTTCTCATGCACTCCGCCTAATGAGAGAGTCCCTCCAGCCTCCCGTCCTGTACCCTGGGTTACAAACGAGCTCGTGAGCGCTCTGTCACTGTCCCGCTGAGGAACGGGGTGACCTTGGGGGGGGGGCCTGGCGAGGGAAACGATACGTTAATGCAGTGCAGGACGCCCTGTGTGTGGAAAGGGATCTCTCTGGGTGGTGTGTCATTCGTCTTTCACATTTTTATTCAGATCTGCTTTATTCAAATTAGCGCATGACTCCCTGTGTGTGGAAAGGCATCTGTGTGGGTGGTTTGTCATTCGTTTTTTATATTTTTATTCAGATCTGCTTTATTCAAATTAGGGCCACCTAATAATCACCAGGAAAAAAAGGCACGTAGTGATAGCAGTGTATTATCTGGCCTTCTGGGTTTTTCACCCTGCAGTTGGTTTCATTATCGAGAAGATAATTTCAGTTACAGAACATCAAAGGCACTGACAGTATATAGGCTTACTGGTCATTCGTTCTGTGAGCTGCAGCAGGGTTGGGGTGACAGCAGTGTTGTGATATAGATCAGAGGGTGGGGGCGTCAGAAGGGGGAAGGCTGTGGTAATATGTTGGCCTCACTGCTGTCCTGTCAGTGATCCAAACTGCTGAAGGAATCATGCTGAACATTGTGTTCTCTCACCACGTAAAAAGGGAAGAGTCATCGGTTTTGGTGAGAGCTCGTAGCGATTAGCGTGATTGAGAGTAGGCCCGGCCTGTCTCCGCAGTGCCCAACGGTGACCTCACGGGGGGCGCCTTCCGGAACGGGCGGAGGACGTGTCTCCCCGCCCCCTCCCCGGACATCAGCAACATCAACCTGTGGAACATCCTGCGGAACAACATCGGGAAGGACCTGTCCAAGGTGTCCATGCCCGTGGAGCTCAACGAGCCGCTCAACACGCTGCAGCACATGTGCGAGGAGCTGGAGTACTCCGAGCTGCTGGACAAGGCCGCCGACACCGACGACCCCTACGAGCGCATGGTACATTCCTATCATACTGCACCCCTACGAGCACATGGTACATTCCTGTGCCACAGCACCCCTACGAGCACATGGTATATTCCTGTGATACAGCACCCTTACGAGCACATGGCACATTCCTGTGATACAGCGCCCATACGAGCGCATAGTACATTCCTATCATACAGCACCCCTACGAGCACATGGTACATTCCTGTGATACTTTGACCATACCCTATGAGTGTATGGTGTGTTCCTGTGATACAGCACCCATACGAGCGGATGGTACATTCCTTTGATACAGCACCCCTATGAGCGCATGGTGTGTTGGTATGATACTCCACCCCTATGAGTGTATGGTGTGTTCCTGTGGTACAGCACCCCTACGAGTGCATGGTATGTCCTTATAATATGTCACCCCTATGAGTGCATTGTATATGATACTTCTCCCTTACAAGTGCTTTTTATGTGCCTATGGTATGGCACATCTATGAACACATGGTATGTCCCCATGATAAATCACCCTTACAAGCAGACGGTATGTTCCTATGCTTATAGAGGTGAAGTATCAAATAGTATGTCCCCATGACATGCCACCTTGACAGATTACCTCAGCACACACAACCCCTATGAGAGTGTGGTACCCTCCTAATGTGCATTGTCCCTCAGAGAGAATATGGTGCACTTCTAATGTACAACATCCCTATGAGAGAATGGTACCCTCCAAACGTAAACCTCCCCTATGAGAGAATGGTACCCTCCAAACGTAAACCTCCCCTATGAGAGTATGGTACGCTCCTGGCATACACCACCCCTATGTGAGTATGAGTGGGTCTATCACCACACTGACAGACTGACAGAGCATGTGTAGATGAGCAGCACTGCCACAGTGAAGGTCAGGGGAGCCTGACATGGCCGCTGATGGTCCTAATGAGTCCCATGTTCTGCTTGAGCGGGGTCGCCCTAATTAAGTCTCGCCTCGCTGTTTGATCCGTGTTAAGGTTCAGCAAGTTCCTGCCTTTAGTTATTTGCACTCATCACAGACTGCTCTTTAGAGGCAACCCGGAGAACTCGCCATTATTTTCATTCACTTTTGCTCTTTTGAAGGGAAAATGCACAGCACAGTGGGTAATGTAGAAAAACTCTCCCAGGCTTCTGAGAAAAAAGTGCGCCGTGGCTGTACTTGAAATACAATTACTCTCTTCAAAAGCAATTTTAAGGACTTCAGCTGAACCTCTAGTCAAGGCACTGGTGAAAAGTTCTCAAAGTCAAGTTAATTTTCTTTTTAGATATGGATATTATCTGTACTGTATGTTTCTTGGGTTCTTAAATTAGTTGTTTTTTATGCTAACACTAAAATAAGATAATCATAATATTTTTACTGGAACTAATTTTCCTGCAGGTCATTGTTGCTGCTTTCGCAGTCTCAGGATATTCGTCCACCTACTACAGAGCAGGAAGTAAGCCATTCAATCCACTGCTCGGAGAGACGTATGAATGTATCCGGGAAGACAAGGGGCTTTGCTTTTTCTCTGAACAGGTATGTGGTTACAGTTAGCGGATTACCATAAATCCTTAAGGATTTGGGAAGTTTGTCCACCTGACTGTATTATTATAGCTTTTTGTGGATATTAGAATAGAAGCGCTCTCTGACAAGAGGAGGGCTTCCTTTCTTCAGCTTGAAAAATGCTTGAACTTGTGGGATCTCTTTGTTTGAGCTGACCCAGCAGGAATGTACGGGAGAATGCTAAATGGTTCTCCCAGGCCTCCGTGCCGCAGTAGAATCATTCCCACAATGCTGTCCTCTGGGGGGGGGGGGGGGGGGGGGGGTCTGTGTGTCTGCTGGAGCACAGTCACCCGCGGCTGTGCTCCCTGTCTCCCTCCCTTCATAACAGCCCTGTCTCTGTCCCCGCCGCCCCTCCCTCCCTCCCTCCCTCCCCGGAGCTGAGTGATTGTCACAGAGAAATAGCCTCCTGTCTCATTCAATCTTCCTTTTTTTAGGTGAGCCACCATCCTCCCATCTCTGCGTGTCACTGTGAATCCAAAAAATTCACCTTCTGGCAAGGTACGCACCCCCCCCCAAGTTTCTGTGCCTGTCTCTGTCTCTGTCTCTTCACTAAAAGGTGAAGTGACATTGTTAGCATGTTAGCGCTAACCCTCCAGGCACAAACAGTTCGTTGCCACGTCCCTTTTAATTATAGTTAGTTGACAGAAAATCAATATTTACCCGATGTACTTCCGATTTGCGAAGGCCGCGGGACCGATGTGTTTATACCTCCCCGGGGCACTAATGTCGCAGAGCTCGGCTGTTGTCTGACAGGGAAGTGGCTCTTACAGGGGAGCAGAACTGACCGCTGTTATTGCTGCTGGGTTTCAGATGTCCGGTGGAAGAACAAATTCTGGGGGAAATCCATGGAAATCTTACCTGTCGGGACGGTCAACGTCATGCTTCCAAGGTGAGCCCTCTGGGTCTGTGCTCTCTCCCTCTGCTTTACGCCCATCACCCCGTTCATTCGCTCCGAATCTCCCCCTGAAATCCCCCGCCCACTCGGCCTGTCGGAGATCAGCCTGTCTCCCTGTGAGGTGATAACCCCTTTAGCCCTGTGGGTGAGCTCTGCTGACACCCTGCCAGCCTCGTAATGCCACCTGAGTCACTGCTGTAATGAGCTTTGCGCTCCACTCCGCCAGGCCTCCTCCAGCCCCTCGCTCCTAATGCTCACAGAGCTTGTCACGGCTGCTCAGTTTTCTCATTCTTCAAATAAGAAAGTGAGTGGAGGTTGTCTGGGGGCTGCTGAGTCAGCAGGGAGGTTATTCCCCTCGGGTGGCTGTCTGCGGGGACCGAAATGCAGAGTCCCCCCCCTTTGTCGGGATAACAAGATGATCGTGTCACCTCCTGTCGTCTCATTGGCTGTCTGAGCCAGGCTGTGGGGACGTGACTCGGGATTGTGTGTGGTGCAGATGTCTGCTGAATACTTACAGGGTCCATTGTATACTCCAAAACTGTCTTTTCAGTCGCATCTGTAATGCATCTTCGCGGTCTTGGCTCCTGTCTGTTGGACTGTTGATAGTGTTTTTAACTGAGAGTGGCAGTGTAGCATAGTGGTAATAAGCAGGGCTCAGAAGTTTGCAGGTTCGATTCCTCACCAGGGCACTGCAGCTGTACCCTTGGGTCAGGTACTTAACCCATAATTGCTGTAGTAAATATCCAGTTGTATAAACGATTAACATGCAAAAAAAAGGTTGGAATCTATGTAAATCACTCTGGATGAGAGCATCTGCCACATGCTGATAATGTATTGCATGGTTTGCATTGCGGTCATGACCGTTACGGCATCACTCAGGTTTGGCGATCACTACGAGTGGAACAAAGTCACTACCTGTGTGCACAACATCCTGAGCGGGAGACGCTGGATCGAGCACTACGGGGAAATCACCATCAGGAACATGAAAGGCACTGCCTGCATCTGCAAGCTCACTTTCGTCAAGGTAAGAGTTGAGGCGGGCCAGCTGGCAGCAGCTGGCCAGTCAGCTGCAGTTAATGTTATTAGGGATGTGCAGAGCACTGATGAATAATTAACCACCTCAAGTGCCTACTGTAATCGCTTGTGTCAGTTTTTGTCAGGTGTTGTTAGACTGTTATGACTGCGCAGCTATTTGAGTTAGTCTTCGTCTGACAACACCAGACCCACTCCTTATTTTTAAAAAATTTGACATGCATTATAAAAAGTGCAGCGAAAGCATGTGTGTGCTGTAATTACACGTGAGTTTTTGTAAGGTGTACTAAATCTGTGACAGTTGAATTGTCTGTCTTCAGCTGACAGTGTTATAAATAAAGTCTTTTTTTTCTTTTCTAAATGATTTTATACATCCATTTTGTACGTACAATGCCTTTTAAAGTGTTCAGCAGCCATCTTGCCATCCTGCAGGGAAATTACTGGAGTTCCAATGTGAACGAGGTTCACGGCGTGGTGGTGGACCAGGAGGGCAGGGTGGCGCACCGCCTCTTTGGGAAGTGGCACGAAGGCCTGTACTGCGGCGTCCCGCCATCGGCCAAATGCGTCTGGAGGCCAGGTGCGGTCTGAGGGCCCTCCGAGGGGTCACGGGGTCAGGAATAAGTGCTTATCAGATTCCCCTCCTCGAGCAGAGGTCGTCATTTTCCTGGACATTGTTTTGTAGAATGTCCCATCAGCCATTTAATTATACACCCCCGTGACTGCACATGTTGGTAATAAGTTTAATGATGACAAAAAGCCCAGTTAAGCAGGTCATTTTGTCTTCAGTGTAGTTCATCTAGTAACATCTCTCTGCTTCTTATATGAATCCTGTAAAGTACTTCATGCACTTACATCTCTGTGTGGAAGAAATACTCTTGAGTCAGTTTAAAATTTACTAGTTTCCACCTCTGCTGTCTTGTTCTGCTGAGAGCGCTCAGCTTGAAATCGCTTCTGTGCTCCACACTCAGTAACCCCTGAACCATTAAACGCATACATCAGTGTCTGTGTTTCTCCCCCAAGTAAATGCAGTAAAAAGGACGACGTGTGCTTTCAGCAGTGTAGCATAGTGGTAAGGAGCAGGGCTTGTAGCCGAAAGGTTGCTGGTTCAATTCCCCACAGGGGCACTGCTGCTGTGCCCTTGGGCAAGGTGTTTAACTCAGAATTGCCCCAGTAAATATCCAGCTGTATAAATGGATAACCTGTGGATATTGTAGCCTGTGTAAGCTGCTCTGGAAAAGAGCATCTGCTAAAATGATGACTGTGATGCTTTCATTGCTTTGACCTGCCCTCTGGTCATGTGATCTCCCCACAGGCTCCATGCCAACAGACTGTGAGCTGTACTACGGTTTCACCAGGTTCGCCATCGAGCTCAACGAGCTTTGCCCCGAAATAAAAGACTTGCTGCCGCCCACAGACGCCCGCTTCAGACCCGATCAGAGGTACAGACCGCCCTCACGTCACGGGACCCCTCAGGGCTGAGGACGAAGTCACTGGGAGTCCTCTGCAGAGTTCCCTGGATGGCTTCAATCGCTTAAGTGCAGAGCCATAGGTTCAGAGCAGCTGTAGAGAAATGCAGTGTGCAATGCTGCCACCACCAGGATGAACAGGGTACTGTCAGTTCAGGCTATTTTCCACATTGCTGGTGCAACACGATTTCCCATAGAGATACAGCTGTAATCTCTTCTGGACTGCATCTGAAATCTCTCATCTGAGAGTTTCATTTTTTTTTTTTAAACTACAGGCTCTTCCAAATGTACACATTAAGACCACTTTTATGTGCTATTTTATGTATGAAGCCTTAGTCCCAGGAATTATGAGCACTGTTCAGGTCTGTTTTATTAAAAAAGGGGGAAATTTCCTTTGATTGGCAGTCACTGCTGAAGCTGTCAGTCAGAAAGGAAGCTCGGCCTCTGCTGTTGACAGCGCTGTGTGCTGCACTGAGCGTGGCGGTGTGGTCTCATTCCCCGTGCAGGTATCTGGAGGAGGGGAAGGTGGAGCTTGCAGCCTCAGAGAAGCAGCGAATCGAGGAGCTGCAGAGGGCCAGAAGGAAGTGGATGGAAGAGAACAACATCAAACACCAGCCCCGCTTCTTCAAGTGAGTCCACGTAACACACACACACACACACACACACACACATCCGCAGACATCTACACGCACACACACACACACACATCCGCAGACATCTACACGCATACACACACACACACACACACACACACACACACACACACACACACACACACACACATCCGCAGACATCTACACGCACACACACACACATCCGCAGACATCTACACGCACACACACACACACACACATCCGCAGACATCTACACGCACACACACACACACACACACTCATACACCCCCACACACACACACACACACACACACACAGTACTAACTCCACTCCACAGATGTCTTGGCACTGTCTGCTGGAGCTCAGCGCTGATACAGCAGATAGGTTCATGATCAGCCTGGCCTGTGCTCAGCCAGGCACTCACAAGAGCCTCACATGCCTCTGATTAGAGCTAAGCCCTCCTGAGAGCTGTAACTCCCTGCTGTGTGTGTGTGTGTGTGTGTGTGTGTGTGTGTGTGTGTGTGTGTGTGTGCGTGCGTGTCTCTTTTCAGGAAAGTCATCGACTCCAATCAGAGGGAGAGGTGGGTCTCCAACAACAGTTACTGGGAGCTCCGCAAAACGCCCGGCTTCAGCAAACTGGAAAACCCTCAGCTCTGGTAACATTTGGGCGGCTGTGCTCAACACATCATCATTTCTGAGAGAGAAACCTCGACCTATGCACAACATTTTACTGCTTCTGTCTCTGCGACATCACCGCAGTCCGCCCGGACACATATGACTGCATGATTGGAAGTGAACTGACTCCGCCTCTCGAACCCGCAGCAGTGTCTCACTGAGGCATGCTCTAGGACCGCTGGCCCGGCAGAGGCTTGCAGAGATATAGTTGTCGGGGTAACAGACTAACCTGTAGATCTATGCTCAGCCGATTTGGCTCGAGAGTATGTCTTTGCCTTAAAACAAAATTGCTTTTAGAATATATATGAAGATACAGCTCACATGAAGCTCAAAGTGGCTTTCAAAGCACTATGGGTAGACTGATGTTTACATTGGGCTATTAGTTACCTGTACCTACAAGTATTGCATGTTGTAGGCCAGCTTTTATTGGCATAAGCTATGCTGACTTAGTGTAAAAAAAAAACAAACAAATTATTATTTGTTTAAATTCTTATTAATATTTATGTGAAATATCTCAAACCATTGTGTAATGATCAAATTTAGATGACGAGTATTCAACAGAGCCAATACATTTGCGAGAGGGGACAAATGAATATATATTTTGGAAATTCTGAAGGCAAAAAAAGAAAAAGTTGTCTCTGTTAAGCTTAATCTGTCATAGCTATATTCTCTCTTGAGGACAAGTGGCTTTTGTGTAAATATGATTTTATATTTTTACAGCTAGGTGAGAAGAAATTGGATTATATGGGCTTGATGCTGGACATGATAAGGCCTCTGTGCAGCACCAGTTGGGTTTGCTGCTGAATATTACTGCTACTTCAGTTCTCCCAAAGAGCTCTGTGTTACAGAGGCTGAGATGGAATGTAATGTTTTGTGAGAAGCCGATCTCACGGTGAGAGTGAATAGGAACACCTCCAGTTCACTTCTTATGTCTGAAACCAGCGGTTTTAGTGCCATAAAGCACACATATTTATAACGTCCATAAATAACATTAAGCATCACCACAACAATTTACAACTAGTAGCAGTAAAATCAGATGTAATCTTTTCTTCGGAGTTTCTGGGATGGAGATGTATTGGATTTGGACCCACACAGTCCGTTCTGATAAGACATTTTATTTGTACTTTAAAACATACCGTTTTACCAGAGTGAACCCTTTTTCCACCCCATATGAAAAGTGAATATATGGGATCTGTCTGTAGCTTTGGCATGAATGGTTCATACACCTCATTGTGAAGTTATTCCAGCATGGAGCATCTGGCAGGATTTAGAGGGGGCGTCTCTGGGCCGGTGTAAATGCGGGTTTTCGTAGGAGCGTCTGTTGCAGAGATGGAACAGGCCCTCAGTGCTTCATGTTCATTGTGTTCTATTCAGTGACCGGAACTGTGAGACTAGACTGTTGTTCTCCTTGCGTTACTATGGAGAAGTGGAGAGTACTTTTCAAATGATTAAACAGGCTGTGTTTTCTAGTATCCTCTCTCTGGTCTTCATTATCATCATCCTCAGTGAGAATTCAGGATGGTTATTTGTCATTAGTTTAATTATTTCTCTGTGTTGTGTGACAGGACAGTGCCATCTGGGTCCTTTTGTATGGCAGGAATTAGGAATTTTTGGGCTTGGTTGAAATGGGAGGAGCTTGGCGCTTTGCCTTTGTTTTGTATGTGTGTGGTTTTCAGAAAGCAGTTAACAACACAATTGTTCATGCTTAATTTATTTACTCTGGGGAGTATATGGCTATGACTTCAGGCTTTCCTTGTTAAAAAAAAACAAAAAAAAAAAAAAACAGTAAAACACAGATCAACACTGCCTTTGCTGATCATACCATGTCTGTGGTAGATGTCTATAACTAATGTCCCCTTCTGATATAACTGAATATATATACAAAAAAGGTTAATTTGACCACCGTGAATTTCTACAGTCATTATATCAGTAAAGTGAACAAGAAGTTAATTTGATTCGATTGAAGTGGGCTGAAATAAGTCTTAGTTATTTAAAGATTTAAAGAACACAGTTTTTGCACTGGAATTCACACTGATGTTAAAGTGGAAAAAAATGAGAAGTTTTTTTTTATATATATATATATATATATATAGCAGTTAAATGTGTGTTAACCTTGCTGCCCCCCCCCCCCCCCATTGCACAATATGTTAACAGTAGGTCAGCAGTAAGGTTCAGTTCGTAGATCCATAGTTCTGTATGTTTGGTAAGAGCTTTACTGTAAGCTCAAAGATCTGTTTTTTTTTTCTCCTTTCTGTTGTTGTAAAAGGTAGTGAACGGTAGATTTCCCAGCAGCTGTTGCTCTCGCTGTGCCTTAGCACGTCGCTTGTCCCTGCATGCGCGGTATGGACTGGCTCTCAGTCTGCAGCAGAGCGGGGTGCAGTCTGTTGCGTCTCCGTTTCTCTGCACTTCACAGGCTTGCACACCCGTCCCCGTTCTGTTGCGCCTTAATCAGCGGCGAGTAGAGTTCCGCAAACGGTCACGCTCCCAGGTGGGATCGTTCACAGTTCACCGACAAAGTGAGAGAGAATCTCACCCAGCCAAGCAAGTATCGCGAGCAGTGAATCCTGGCAGTCTTGAGTCAGGGCTGGAGGCGTGACTGGCTTGGAGTTTGGTAGAAAAGCTCTGCTGTCATTTTGAATGTATGAGAGGAAACGTAGCTCTTTCCTCTTTCTCATTTGAATGTCCCGTCCTGAGTTTCAGAAATTTAGAGCTGGTGCGCACAGAATCCTGCACTGCTTTCTCATCTGCGACCCACATTTGATGAAAGTTGTCCTCATTTTAAAGAGGGGAAAAAGCAGTTGTGTGTTATTGTGAAAAGGTCTGTAGTGTTTTTTTTTTCCTTTCTGAGGAGCTGTAGCACTGTGTTGGACTGGTACAGAGCTTTATCAGTTCAGTGACTATTGTTGCTGGCACATTCGTCTGGAATATTCACTTAAAGCCATTGCTTTCTCACAAACAAAGCTGTCGAGAAAAGTCTTTGTGATAGAAAGGGAAGCGGGAGATGCCCTTCCTTGTATGACTCCCTGTCAGGCAAAGTGCTGAAACTTGCCAACTTCAGACAGTTTGCTTTGAAACTTAAGTTATAACAACATAAAATTTACAACTTGAAGATGGTAATTTGTTCCATGATATATGGTTGAACCCTGGAGAGATGCATTCTCTTGAAACTACTGGCAATCACACAAAACATTTCAGTAACATAGTATAGAAACATATCACCCATATTTGATTTTGAAATCTCTTCTCTTCCCTTCCTCCACTGAAATGAAAGCAAAATGTTACAGATAGTCCAGTTTTTATTTTCACCCACATTTCATTGAAGTAGAAGAAAACACTTAGGCTGTATCTCACACTATAACAGCAATTATACATGCATGTGCAAATGACATAGCCTGCCAATGAATGTTGCAAATGCCTTATGAAATGTTTCTGTTTTCTCCTATTGTTTTCAGACTGACAGCCACCACGTTGCGTTGGGCTGTCAGATTATTTAAATCCATTTTTTAATGGGTTTCTTCTAAAGTGCAATTGTGTAATTACATATACATATCTTTTCATCAACACTTGTACACTGCTGCTATATAGTGCTTGTTCGAATAAAAAAAAAAAAAAAAAAAAAGCATCTAGTCTGATGGTCTTAATGTTTGCAGATGAATGAAACCCCGGTAAGTACATCAAAACTTTATTCAGGACTTGAGTTTGCTCCTTTGTAAGGTTTTATAAACAAAAGCAGAATGTTGGTGACTTTATGTATATTTACTACGTGAATAGATCACTTGTTCTCTGTATGTGTAACATAACCATTCCTATATCAGACACAGCAATTCTTTGAACACTTATACAAATGAGAACATTTGTGCATGCTTCTTATCTACTCTTAATGCATCGATCAAATATGATTTTCAATGTATAATTTTCAGTTTTCTCAGTGAATTTAAACACTGTGGTGAAAGTTCTATTCCAGCATTTGGATTTCGTGTTCCGGCAATTGGATATCTCAAAACTTTTATAGCGACATATGAATTGAAATACATGAGTAAGCCAAAGCAGGACTCAACACGGAGTTTAAATACCCCTTTATTTCAGAAATAAACACTCGAACACGACATACTCGGGAATTACCTTGGATGAACTGTAAGCCAAAAATCACCTTTTAATGAGCAATTTCAACACAGCATTCAGAAGGCCTGGGTGAAAGCCATTGTTTGTGCTTCAGAAGAATTCACCAGAATGATGTAACCCAGAGGAATGCAAGAAGTGCACTTGGGTGGCAGCGGGTACCGGAAAAGTATTTTGCTTAGTTTTGAAGTATGAGTATACTAATATCGAGCCCAGTATCGGAGTATTGTAAACAAAACAATGTCCTCGTACCTAGTCCAAACATTTTCCGTAAGGCAGTATAGCATTAGCTCAGACTCAATTACACACAAATCAGAATCACATTTTGTAAGGTAAAGTGCTTTCTTTAATGTGTTGGATGAAACTTGAAAAAGGTATATGAAATTACAAAAAAAAAAAAAATAGGCAAATGAAGGAATTTAAAAAAAGAAGGAATTAATAAAGCAGTAATTTAAAGTAGTAAAAACTGCTAATGCATGATTTAGTGTTTTTAAGGCATGTTAACATGTTACTTTGTGACAGTCAAATTACACATATCTATCTTTAATAGCAATATGATTTTGTATGTTTTTTACTAAAAGGGAGCTGATTTAAACCAAATTATGATCAGTTTACCCAATATGGGTAACAAAGTATAGTCTAGATCTATTTATACATTCCAATATATATACAAATATAAACAGTGACACAAATGAACTGAGGGCTGGAAGACTACATATCTATTGGCTACAATCAAAAAGATAGGGTTGGCATTTCCAAACATTTACAGCTGAAACTAAAACTGAAAGACAAGTCCGATTAAAAAAATCAACCAGGAAGTAGTTGTCTGATTAATACCACTATATCAAAGTGGGATGCAATGCCTGAAAATGTCTTGTGTTGTTTAGCAGTAACCATCTTTGATTTCCATAATTTATGTGCAGGGTGCTTGAATGAATGATGGATTAAAGGTGACTTGCTTGTAATGTAAAGGTAGATTTTGCTGGAATCATATACTACCTACTTGTTCCAAGGTAAGATTCACATCAAACCTTCCCTGACACACGGTACCCACCAAAACCAAAGGGATCACCATACCAAAAACATAACCAACTTTCAAACAAACAAACTTCCACTGTAAATCATGTACCTAAAGTTACTTAGCTAGCAGCAGTTACTTAGTCAGGTAGCTAGCTAGCTAACACCAGCTGGCAGGTGAGGATTACTTCTAGCGTTCCTTTCTTTTTCCCTCTTTTTATTTTCTTCGCTGACAAACCCGTCTAAGTGAAAGTCTAGTTGAACTTTAAACCTAATTATGTACCCTGCAGGGAGTTTTGACTTGTGTTTAAGACAAAACAGTACCATGGTTATGTTTGCTTGGAATGCAAAAATCTATATTGTGACACAAGAATATTCTGTTTTTTTTAAATATCCTATGTTTTTGAAATGGTTCTGAATATCTGGTTAAATCCACTTTTAAAAGCAAAGCAGTTAAAGAGTGGTGACATGAATAACGACACAGCTTTGAGGCTGCAGGGCCTCAGCTCTTTCTTCATGTTACCATATTCCTCACCAAGCAAATATTCTTCATGTATCATGGCTTCTCAGGCCTTCATGTTTGATAAAAATCAAGTAAAAAAAAAAAAAGAAAGAACTGAACTGTTCAGTGGCTGCAGTTGCAGAGGTTCCAGTCCTCTATACTCTCTAGCGCCCTCCAGTGACTGACCACCATTACTGCCGGAGCAACTCAGTCCGCAAGTTAGTTTGGGACACGACTGTTCCTGGGGCTCCTCATTAAATCAGAGCCGAAGTCATATCGACATTAGGATAATTAAAATACATTTCGAATATTTAAACTGGCACTTCAAGATTATTAAAAAGCCCACAACGTGCCATCAATAGTACCAGTACTCATTTACTGGAGTATTAAAGCATGAGTTTATACGCAGCACCTCTGATGACACTTTGTCTCCTGTGGCAACAGGGCAGGCCTGAAATTCTACGCTGGTAATAATTTCCTAAAATAGTGTTTCTCATTCCTAGTACTGGGGACGTATGCTGTTATTAAATTTCATATGAGCTCTAGATTAATCAGGTTTGACTGAGCCGTTAACTAAATACTGATCTTTACTTTTTTGATCTTCTGTAAATTCTTTGTGAATGAAATGTCCCGTTGGAGGTGCGTCTTTGCTAGTATGATGATGAAGTAATGCTGTATACATAAAATGGTGCATGTTAAAATGCCTCTTGCACAAATTCACTACAGCTGAGTTACGTTTAATAACCTAGTATATAAAACTAGCACATAAAAGTATTCTTAGATTTGAATTTGCATCCATAACACTAATGTGTCTTCAGAGCTCACATGGAAGAAAAAACAGCATACAGAGGAAGTTTGAGAAAGTGTCATTAAGTTCAAAATTCTAGTTCCTTCAAATTAATTTCATCTCACTACATCTACATAAAGTAGGACATATTAGCCTCATATTTTAGTTATGCGTGGTAACAGCAATGATCCTAAAATCAATTTTGTTTAAATCAGTGCACTAAGATGCATAGAGGTAAGCAGCAGGTAGGCGCACACACTAGGCCAGGACTGTAGGCCTCAGTAAGGCTTGAGTGATGTGGTACTTCAAAGCACTGGATCTTTAACTATCTGACTGTAACTCTGGTCCTTACTGCACTGTTTCACACGCAACAGTATTGTCCAAAATGAACTTTAAAGCAGCATAGCCTCGACTTGCTACACACTCTGAGCCGGAGATGCTGCATCAAACTCGCTCCAGTCTCAAAGAGAAAAAACGTACGAGCCCCTCTGTGCGTATTACTATACCACCCCCCCCGCCCCCCCCCGCACCTCAGAGCGGCAGCGAGGGGGACGAGATGGCGGCGCCCGCAGGAGCCGTCAGGCCTCCGTGTTCCCCTCTCCGTTCTCGTGTGGCTGCAGCTGCTCCTTCTCTATGCAGTCCTCCTGGGGGGGGCGCACGCGCTTGAAAAAGCCCATCTGGGGGGGGGGGGGGGGGTGGGATTGGGAGTGGAGAGCAAGCACACATCCTGTTAGACTCCGCAGCCTCCTTCCACCAGGGGGAGCCGGTGAGAATGCAGACCGCACGCAGGAGGGACGGGCTCACCTTGTACATAACGAAGATCAGCAGGGCCAGCAGTAGGAGTCCCGCCAGAACGGCCAGGGCGATGACCCACCCGGGAACGGGCTGCTTGGAGTCCGTCTTGACCCAGATCACGGCCGTGTTCACCTAGGATCAGGGCAGACAGTTACCATGGATTCCGTTTCAGTGTGTCTGTAATGCTAACGAGGCGTCTCGGGGGAAAGACGCTCACCACTGTGGAGTTGGCCGGGAGCTCTGACACCAGCTTTGTATAGGGCATTTCTATGACACTGAAGGAGGCCATGGACCTCACCATGTACGAGTGGTTCTGGCTCTCAGCCTGGGGAGAAACGGAGTGGGGTTAGGGACAGGTTTTCACGGATGAGCCTCCGAAACGTGGCTCTGTTAGCCTGCGAGGACGCAGCAGATGAGGTGTGTCAGCCGGGTCCAGCCTCACCGCCAGGAAGGTGGCCACGCCCAGCCTGGCGCGGATAAACAGGATGGCACTTTTGCCCCTCTCCAGACGCCCCACCTGGCACTTGATTTTCAGACACTCGGCTTTCACGCAGTCCTGGATACGAAAGGAAGACACACACACACACACACACACACACACACACACACACACACACACACACACACACAGACACACACACACAGACACAGACACACACACACACACACACACACACACACACACAGAGACACACAGACACACAGACACACAGACACACAGACACACATACACACATACACACACAGACACAGACACACAGACACAGACACACACACACACAGACATAGACACAGACACAGACACACACACACACACACACACATAGACACACACACACACACACACACACATAGACACAGACACACACACACACATAGACACAGACACACACACATAGACACAGACACACACACACACACACACACACACACACACACACACACACACACACACACACACACACACACACACACACATAGACACAGACACACACACACATGCCGTGACTCAGGGCTAATGGCAGGTCATGGACACACAGACACATGAGATCATTTCTTTCCGTCTACAGAGTCAGCATTACTTCATAAGAAAGGGCGTGGCTGCACTTACAGAGAAAACATACAGTACCGGTCAAGTTTGGACACACCTGTTTAAGATAATGGGAAACATGCATTCAAAGACATTTTGGTCTAAAGACTTATGCTTAAATACTTGAAATACTTAAATACTTAAAATTTGTTTCTTAGGCAATTATAAATAGTGAAAGTTTCAATTCTAAATTTCTTGGCTACGCTGAAGAATCTAAAACATAACATGATTTTGATTTGTTTTTTAACACTTTTTTGATCACTGCATAATTCCATTTGTATTATTGTAGTTTTGATGTCTTCACTGTCATACTAAAATGTGAAAAACAGTAAAAATAAAGACAAAGTAGATGTGTCCAAACTTTTGACTGGTGCTGTACTTATTAAACCTTTGACTACTCATAACATTGAGAAAGAAACAGAGACACACTGAAATCCAGCACTGCCAGGTTGTGTTGAAATCTGATACTTAACCTTTCCTAGATCTTCTAAAAAATCACAGTACTCCTTCCCTATGTTCTGTCCCTGTTGCTGCAGACTTTAACTGGCCTGCAGGACACCTTGCAGGCAGGGCTCAGTGCATCTGGGGGTCAGACTGAATGGGAATACCAGAGTCTCCAGGTCTCCCTCCAGCTGCTTCTGCTTCTCCTCCAGGTCCCGGCGGTGTACGTGACTGTGGCTTCGGCCATCCGTCCTGTCTCTCCTTACTGCCGTAGTATTCCTCACAGCTCTGGGATTCTGGGAAAGAGGAACATTGGGCCAGGCACCTACATTACCACACTGGATCATCTACGTGGTGTGGTGTAGGGTGCTCAGCAGTGTCACATCACTAGCTTTCTCTCCCTGTCTGTTCCATTGCAATGCATTACATTACTGTCATTTAGCAGATGCTCTTATCCACAGCGACTTCCACAGGTTACAGTTTTACACATTACCCACTTATACAGCCAGATATTCAACTGAGGCAACTCTGGGTTAAGCACCTTGCCCAGGGCTACAGTAGCAGTATCCCAGCGGGGAATTGAACCGGCAACCTTTTGTTTACGAGCGCTGCTTCTTACCACTACGCCACACTGCCGCCCACTCCTACGACACCGCTGTTGCGTTTGTATGGGTATGTGCAGATTGCATGTGTGACTAACGCACAGTAGCATTATTGTTAGCGGTTTATGCAATGAAAAGGAGAGCGCTGCTGAGGACGTACAGAGACGTTGAGCGGGTTGATCTCCACGTCCGTGCTGCACCTCATGGGCCCGTCCACCTCGTACTGGGTGATGTAGAGCAGGGAGCCGTTGCGGAACTTGTAGGGCCACTTGATGTCCAGGATGGCCTTGCTGAACGTGCTCGGACCGTTGTTTCGGAGCTGGAACGGAGACGGCGGGGGGTTATTCTGTGGCTGCCTGCGACGACGGGTCTCAGAACGAGCTGCACGGCTGTGTGATGCAGTGACAACAGACTGTGCACTCACACTCATTACATTACATTACTGGCATTTAGCAGACGCTCTTATCCAGAGCGACCTACATTGGCCACGGTTTTTCCACAATGTTATCCATTCATACAGCTGGATATTTACTGAGGCAATTGTGGGTTAAGTATCTTGCCCCAGGGTATGACAGCAGTGGCCCAACAGGGATTCAAACCAGCAACCTTTTGGTTATGAGTCTTGCTCCTTGACCGCTATGCTACACTGCTGCCGTCATCCGGCTGCACTGAGGTTCGGAAGGAGCGGGGTGAGAGCTGACCTCGTAGATGTGCTGCACCAGGGGGCCGATGTCGTCCTCCAGAACGGGGTTCTCTTTCGGCAGCCAGTTAGCGATGGGCAGGAAGACCTGGTCAGGAGCGGACACTCTGCACGGGGGAGAGAAAACAGTCACATGCGGATAACTCCACCAGTTCAACTTCAGGTCAGGCTCACACTGGATAATTGCCTGAGGTCAGCTTCAGGCCAGTTAGAGAAAGGAGAGTTATTACATATTACATTACTTGCATTTAGCAGACACTTTATCCAGAGCTGCTTACATCAATTACAGGTTTTTACAACGTTATCCATTAATACTACAACAGCAGTAACCCAGTAGGGAATCGAACCAGCAACCTTTCGGTTACGAGTCCTACTCCTTCACCGCTATGCTACACTGCCAGTGTAGCCTAAGATTAAATTCCCCTTGGGGATAAATGCTCATAGCTAATCGTCACAACATTCATACATTTACAAAGCTGCCTTTATGTACATACCCTCGAATCTCCACTTTGGCTAAAACTGCAAGCTGTGTGATGCTGGACACCAAACTGCTGGTATTATTAAACTGGTTGGAACTGCAAAAAATGAGAAAAATAGCAACAGATCACAGAAACAAAAGAAAGTTTAAAACAATTGTTAGGTGAATCTTCATCACTGTTCAGTTCTATGCTGTATGAAATTCTAACAGAGGGTGGCGCTATTGCACTGTAACGTGCTTCCAGCAGTTTGAACAATGGCAAGTCTCATTTGAAACTCCCCTTGGAAACTTCTCGTGTGTTAGAACACAGAGTACAACACATTTCAACTGTTCTCAGCAAAAAATGAAAGAAAACAAATGGCTTGGTTAGATTAACCTTTAGTTCTTGACAGAGCAGGGCACAATGCCACGTTCAAAGCCAACATCCCTTCAGATCTCTGCAGACGCAGACTAAAGGTTAATCTGAAGATTAAGCCCACCATCGCAAACAGAAACATTCAGTCTAGCCCTGTCTCTTACCTGTGGAATAGACTTTTAAAAGGTGGATTAGGTAAAGGCAACCTGAGATCTGGATTTGCCTGTTTGCCTGATTTTGGGCAACTGAACCTGGTGTTATGCCGTGGCATTTCCGATACCATGAACATTCCAAGTAGCAGATGCAAGTTTGGAGAAGCACTAATGGCTGAATGTTCACATTTTTTACAGAAAGTGTTCATAGCTAGTGTACCCCGTATTGACAGTAGCCAATTTACTACAGGAACCGTATTTATTTCTAAGCATGCCTTAATCACATACTTCCCACAAACAGAGCACACCAGGAGACATTCACTCCACAGCACACGAACCCCCTCTTGCGCCCCCACATCCCACACCCCCCCCTTTCTTTGTACCTCTGGATCTGCAGGTCGAACTTGACAGAAGTGTCCTGCTCAGACAGCTGGTGCACGCTGAAGCGCAGTCCGGCCAGCAGCTGGGAGACAGGAAGTGACACGTGAGGGCACTGTCTGCCACACAGGAAGTGGGAGAGGAGTCTGGGAGACAGAGCATATCCACCCTGTCTCCAGCTCTGCAGCTTGAGGAACCTTCTCTCCACTGCTCTCTTCTGTTTTCAAACCCCTCCCCAACTCCCTGCTCTTTCCCACTCTTCCTCTACCGCCATCATTTTTACTGCTGTCTGGCCTACATAACAACCCCACCCTCTGACCCTGTCTGTCTACTCCCTTTCTCATTGGCTCCTCACAGCACTCTCTCCCTTCTCTTCCCTTCTCCAACAGGAAACTGGCTGGGGAACAGTCTACAACTGGGCTGGGTCCTGCACTTAAAAATTATTTTTTTTTTTTTTTTTTGCACTGTTTCAGAACTGTGAAAATAGACAGTTGTCTGCAGATTAGCAGTGGTGCTAGTTTTAATGATTTCTTTGCGATTCAATTCGCAAAAGTGCTTCATTCATGTGTTGACATTCATCTTCCAGGTATCCCTTGTTTTCAGTACTGTAGCATTCTGTACAATCAGCCCCACAAAATCCCTCTCAGCAAGAGAAGGCAAAGAGAGCAAGATCCCTCTCTGTTTTTGAAGATACTGACATTTTTCCATTTCTCTGTGAATATGAAGGACACGCAGACTCACTTTAGTCCCCCCCTTCATGGGGTTCCCCAGGTCACACACCACCATGCGGGTCTGGTTCTCTCGCTTGTAAGCACAGGACAGTCTAGACAGCGTCTGTGAGAGAGAGACAGAGAGAGACGCAGAGCGGACATCAGCTGACCCGTCATCACACGGACCCGACTCTTTCTCACCCTCCAGCACAGCACCAGGAAACTAAACCCCGGCGCAAGACCACAGATTTATGACGTGGGAGTCACCCTGAGCCATAAAGTCCCGCCACTGACTGCAGGCGAATGCTACGCTCGAACCATCGGCGCATCTCCCTTTCCTGTGAGAAAATCCCATCCCCTTCCCTCCAAAAATAGAAACGACTCGGCTACTCCAGTCACTGACAATGCGCCATAATTTAAAAGTGTTTTCGAGGACAGCTGAAGTCATCTGAGGAAAATACACGATGTCTAGACCCTATCTGTCTCTGATCCAAAGCTGTTTCACCATGTCGTTTTCCATGTGAAACAAACAAAATAATTTTTCTCGGTATTACTGGATTCTGTTCTTCTGTTGTTAATGAAGGATGTAGCACTGTTGGCTGAACAGACCTTTCCCTCCACAGTGGAGCCACAGCATACTTCCTTCCAGCCTTTGCCAAGAGACTTAACCACCGTTTACATGCAGTTTAGACTTTTCTCACTTTGGTAATCTTATTGAGCTGCTAATGCTTTTTGGTTATTACGTAATAACGTCCTGTGTGCTTGTTTCAAAGTTGAACAAAGGGTTTTTGACTTCCAAAAAAAAGCCCTAAAATGTATCCTAAACCGAAGGCATGGTGGGGCGTTTTGGGGGAGTTTTGTCCCACCGTCTGACCTCGCTGTTGCGCACCACCCCGATGAAGTCGGCCTGGGGGGGCATAAGGACGTTGAGCTCGGCCTCGTAGGCGCCCTCCCCGCCATTCTCCGCCGTGACCTCCAGCGTCAGCGGGTTGTCGTCGCCGATGTAGATCTGCTTCTGGCTGCTGCTCGAGATCGGGGGAGACACACGCAGTGCCGTCAGCACCCTCACGGCGGCAGCAGCGAGCGGCCAGGTGGAGACAGGTAAACTTTCGCTCACCTCACGACGGACAGCTTCAGGTCAGGCTTGCAGATGTTGTCGTCCCCGCAGTCAAGCAAGATGTGGGCCTGAGAAACCAGCCAGCGTTCAGAGCATCTCAGCACAAATCCTTTCTGACTTTCTGTCTGAACCTCACACGGAGGTCTTTTCGCCAAACTAAGAGTGCTTTTATCCAAAAAAAAAAAACCTCAAAATCTGTTTTCATAGGTTCTTTAGCTCTGTGGCTTCATGGTTTAACTTAACTACTGCTTTTGAGATGTATGCAGCATCTTTAAATACTCAGTTGTCTTATATATCATATAAAGTACTTTTTCTTTAACATGCCTCTACACAATGTATTTTTAATTGTCCTTTAGCATTGCTTTTACCATATACTGACTAACAATAATTCAACAGCCCATAGTGGTGTTTGCAGTTGCCCCATGTGTTCTCAGTCCATAAAGAACCTGCTTCAGGCAGGAGGAAACACACAGCCCTCAGGCTCAGTTACAGTTCACATCCACAATCACTGAGCTTTGGGCTCAGATTCTGGCTGTGTGCTTCCCCTCCAGGCGGATCCAGGCTAGGGGCGTGCCTCCTACCTGCTTGGACACGTTGGCGGGGGTGAACTGGTCCAGGATGGGCAGCAGTCCGGTCCGATCAGCGGCGGTTTTGTAGTCCAAACTGTACCCCATAAAGATGGTGATGGGCGTGATCTTATCCCTGAACTCAGAGTCATCCTGCACAGCAAGGATCATGGTGAGTTCAGGTGTGGGGGATATTCCAACACCTTAACAAATAACACAGCTATTCAAATGCCTTTACAGATCAACACAGTTATTCAAACACCTTTACCAAATAACACAGATATTCAGACACCTTTACAAATCAACACCGCTATTCAAACGCCTCCATCAATCTGCACAGAATAGCCTCTATTCTACATACAGTCTCATAGACAGCCTTTTTACATAGACAGTCTACACAGCCTTTTTATTTCAAAGTAATACTTCTGAAAACTATATTATTTTATATACAGTACAGCAACAGAAATTGTGAAGTACAAAGAAGGGTGAAGTGATTAAAAGTAAGAACAACACTACAGCAGAAAACATGATTTTATTATTGATATAAGCTATGAATATAACTGACACACCATTTATCACGCAACATGCCTTGAACGCCCTTTAAGCTGTTAGGAAGAGCAGTTTCACGGGTCACTCACGATTAAGAAGGCCTCCAGCTCCTCGCAGGCCGGGCCCCTGTCGTTGCTGACCGTCATGTTCTTGGCATACTGAGACAGCCTGCTGTGCAGGAACAGAACTCTCTTTATCGCCCCCTTGTGTTTGAGCCTGTCCAGCACCAGCTCCACCTGGAAGTCTGCAGGACAGAGAGCCAGAGACAGGCGCCACCCATGACTGAGAAGAAAGGATTAACAAGCAAGGTGCACCCTCTCCTTTTAACTGTGCACTTTCACCACAACGCTATGCCACAATGGTCTTGTACTTGTGTAATTACACACGTACCTATTATGCACAGTGCACCTTGTTACACAGTAACTGCACCGAAAAACCTCAGCGCAAACACATGTATCTTTATAGTTATATATACTAACGCTAATACGGTTTTGGGGCCCAGCTGTTTTGACAGCCTGGAGAAAGGCTGTCGGCCTGGCCAGTACATCTGTGGAAGGCAAAATTCCATGAAGATATGCAATTGGCTGACCATTTTACACAAAACATTTCCTACCCACAGAGTTAGCCAAAAACTATCACTTATATTGGCAGCAAAGCTGAAACAATCAGAGCTTAAACTCACGCAGTGCTGAAGGAGCCCCCTTTCCACTGGCCTTCAGGCAGTACTTCACTTTAAAACTGACGGGAGAGGAGAAGCAGATCAGCGCGGTAGAAACATGACTGTAGATCAGCAGAAAATCTGCAGACATTTACATTTACATTTATTCATTTGGCAGACGCTTTTATCCAAAGCGACTTACATAGGTTACAGTTCTTTACAATGTTATCCGTTTATACAGCTGGATATTTACTGAGGCAATTGTCGGTTAAGTACCTTGCCCAAGGGTACAGCAGCAGCGGCCCAGCGGGGATAGAACCGGCAACCTTTCGGTTACGAGTCCTGCTCCTTAACCACTATGCTACACTGCCGCCTCATGTCCATATCAGAGGAGTTCAAGCAGACTTCAAACACCACACTGTAAAGCTTCCCTACTGCCGCAGGCAACACACAGTTTGATCCCCAGGACACACCCACTAATGACCGTAATTACAGCTACTGCTGTAAAAGACGTACCCTCAGCTGCATGGAGCACATCATGTGTGTCATGCCTTCTTATTGTTTGCAGTGCATGGGATTACGCAGTATGTCCGCAGGGACCTGCTGAATGGGTATGCTTTGACAGAGACCTAATGGAATGGCTGATCCCGTCCTGAGATGCGCAAACACATTTCTCATGTAAAGTGAGTGCCAGGCTTCATCTATTCCGGTCTACTAAAGTTTTGACATCTAAAACAACCACACACTGGCCCCCCCTCCTGGGCTCACATAAATCACATCGGCAGTGTTGTGACTGTTACAGCGTCAGAGCAGAGCCAAGAACTGCTCTTGCGCTTGCGTGCAGCTTTGTCCTGCTGCACAGCCCAATGCTTCCCTATCGGTCTGATCACTAAAGCATTTCATGCCGCCTGCAGGCAAGATGGCAGTGTCTGTGAGGCTCCATTGTGCAGCTGAAGTTCTGCTTTGTGTAACAGATTCAGGAGCAAATCTCAACTGGCATGTAAACTCTTAAAACGATCAGTCAGTCAGTCATTCACTAAACGATAACCGTTGATAAATCATTCCAGTTTTGTCAACGATAGCGAGAGATTTTTTTTTTTCCGTCTTTGCTAAAAATGAAACCCGTCCGTTTCTGGCCTCTGTTCTTGCTGCAGGGCGGGTCCAGACACAGAGGTGGGGACAACAGAAGAATGTCACCTCTACGAAACGACGAAAAGCAAACAGCAGCTCTGACTCACAAAGAGCAACAGCCTCCAAACAGATTGGCTTTGGTCGAATGGGCACAGGTATGCACACTGCCGTCAGTATGACTGTTAGTAGCCTGTCAGGCTCAGAGGGGGGGCAGAGCTGCAAACTGCCTTTGATCAATCTGAGCTAAAGATACTACCATGCACAGAGCAGATCCAAAAATACCATTTTAATGGTAGGGTTGTAAAACAGTAACATTTCATTCCATGGAGATTTTACTCCATTTTCTTTGGACATACAGCTTTTGTATAATGGAATAATGAGCAGGGGTCTTTGACTCTTACTGGTGAAAATATGTGTTTTTTTGAGAGTGAGTGGTTAAAACAGGCGGATCTGAGTGAGTCCTGAGAGAGACCTGAGCCCTGGATAGGCACGCTCTCTCACCAGGACACAGAGGAGGAGGTGCCAGGCAGAGCACAGCGCTTATCCTCCGGGTTCAGGATCTGGGGGCTGACGTCCAGGGTGGCGTTCACACTGATGACCGGCCGAGCCCTGGGGTCAGAACACAGCAGACAGGGGTCAACATCTGGCACCGCACAGGAGAGCGGGGGAAGCAAGGAGAACAGCTCCCTCCTTACACTGTATCTCTGTCTCATACTGTATCACTGTCTCACACTGTATCTCTGTCTCACACTGTATCTCTGTCTCACACTGTATCTCTGTCTCACACTGTATCTCTGTCTCACACTGTATCTCTGTCTCACACTGTATCTCTGTATCACTGTCTCACACTGTATCACTGTCTCACACTGTATCTCTGTCTCACACTGTATCTCTGTCTCACACTGTATCTCTGTCTCACTGCAGAGCCCGTATGAGATCAAAGGCTGGTTTGGCTCTCAAATGGGTCATGACTGCTTATACATCATAATATAATTATATTATTTTATGTCACTACCTGTTAAGCAGAAAAATTAAAATGGATAAAAAAATAAAATATCTCCAATGATAAAATCTATCTCCTGATTATGCTACTTGATAACAGCTAGACAGGTACGCACCTGTATAGAACAGCTTTGTCTGCTCCAAAAGCACCAACAATCAAGTCTGCAGGACAGAGCAGGAGAGGAAGGAAGACTCCATCATCATCATCATCATCCATTTCCAGTTCAGTACAACTCTCACTGTCCTGCTATTCAGACACAGTGGTGTTCAGTCCTCTTAAATACGACCAAGGTTTTGCCCATATTGTCCATACTGTAATCAAGTCACACGACAGACATTCTTATCCAGAGAGACGTGCAGGGCATTTAAGAGGGTCACACAAAAAGCACAAACACTGGCAGACCGTCTGAGTGTGTGTGAGTGTGTCCCGCAGTGCGGTGATACCTGGGTAGCCGTTGAGGTCGACGTCGGTGGCACCATGCATGGCGTAACCGAAGCTGGGGGGCATGGAGCTGGCAGCCCACTTCCCCTCCAGCACCTGGGACGCCGCCGGGTCGGGACCCGACGCCCTGCCGTTGTGGATGTACACCAGACCCCGGCGCTCCGGGCCTCCGTAGGGGGCTGCGATGGCGATGTCTGAAACAGAGCGGGGGTGGGGGGTCGGTCACCACATGCGGGTGGGGTCTCAGCCACTCCAAGAGGTCACATAGGTTACAGTTTTACATGTTATCTACTTATACAGCTCCATATTTACTGCGGCAATTTTGGGTTAGGTACCTCGCTCAAGGGTACAACGGCAGTGTCCCACTGGGGAATCTAAACGGCAACCTTTCAGTTACAAGCCCTGCTCCTTACCACTATGCTACACTGCCAACACCAGTTGTAACCTTAAATAGGATCAACTGTCAGCTCTGATAAAAAATGTCCATGGGCTAGTTATGGGCTAAAAATGACTGCCACACTGCTGCCCAGGTCAGGTAACAGGTGGCTGGAGGTGAGATGGGCGGGGTCAGCAGGGTGGGCGGGGTCAGCAGGGTCGACGTCCTGTCCTACCGTTGAAGCCGTCCATGTCTAAGTCTCCCAGCGGGGCAAGGGAGCTGCCGTAGCGGGAGTAGATCTCGGAGCCCGTCAGCCTCTGTGGGGGGTGGAAGGAGAACCCCCCCTTCCCCAGGTACACGTACACCTGGCCCACCTCCCGCAGCTTCCCGTCCGAGCCGCGATCCATGAAGAGAGGCGCGCCCACGAAGAGGTCGACCGCTCTGGGGCGGGGACACAGGGATGAAAACAGAGATATTCACACTGTTGGAGCACAGGGCAGGAGCAGAGATATTCACAACGCTGCAGTCAGGCCAGCGACGCCCGCAGGAAATCCTCTTATCTCTTCAATGAAGTCACATTTATCTACGCTTGCCTGAGATAAGGGACCGCTTTCGGTTCTGAAGCAGAATGCGCTTGCTTTATCAGATCGCGCAATCTCGCTGTTTACAGAAGCTGACTGGAGATCAGTTCCACTAAGATGTTCTAAGGGGCATATAGACCGAGTGGTTTCCAAGGAGACCACGTCAGCTTGCCACACCAGGTGTGGACTATGCTCACCTGGCCTGGTGCCAGGCCATCTCCACTGGCGGTCTGGTGGGGAACAATCTGGCTGCATGCAGTGAAAGGCATGATGGGTATTATGACACACACTGTCAAGATTTATTATATTTATCTGCTCATGTTCCAGCACATTAAGTGGTTTTGCCAGTTTGTTTTGATCAGCTGTTTACATTCTCAGGAGCTGACGTTGCCAAATATCATACCCAGTTCCTCTTTATGGACTGTAACTGAAACAGATGTATGTAATAAATGCCTGAAAATAAATGTCTGAACGTTCTTCTCAGATCTGTTTCATTCCTTTTGCATGTGTAAAACGTGATTAAAATACAGCACTCAGAACTGTCTTTTGTCTGCTTGCTGTTTGCTTCACTTCTTGTCCTCCCAAAGAATTTAAACAATGAGTGATGCTTCTGAATTCACATGAGAATTCATCATCTCTCCTATGAACTGAGTATTCACACGAACAGATCGAGCCAGACAGACAGAGTGCTGTACCACCAATGATGGGAAAAGTTCTTTTTTTTTTTTTTTTTCTTACTGCCAATAAATTAACAATAACAATTTCTACTACTGCCCCACTAAAACAGGGAAATGCCTTGTTAAAACCTCAAATAGATTAATACAAAGTTAGAAATGAAGTGGCAAGAATGTGACTGATAAAAAAAAAAAACACTTTTTTGGGGGAGTAGGGGGTGGTGGTGGGGGGTTTTGTGATTGCTTGCATCCAGACAGATCAGTACATTCTTTGCTGACCTTTGAGAATCTGTAAACAGCATTCATCGATTTCGGAAACCACTTACGCTCACTAAATCCAGGCATCACACGCAGCAAAAGCAAGCTGAAAGACGCCTATTGCTGACTGGTAACAATGAGACAGTTTTTCTTGCCTCGTCTTCTTTGCTTGTCCATTCAGGTGGTAGATAATAGCAACGTAAACACAATTACATACCCGTCATTATTGATGTCCACTGCTGCCACGGAATGGCCAAAATAAGCAGCCATCTGCCAGAGACACAGAGAGAAAAGGGGAATGAGCAATCCTGTCAGGTGACAGCATTCAAGCCCTGTACTGACATCACAACACTCCACACAGAGAGGACAAAAAAAAAAAAAAACAAGCCAGAGTTTCTGTTCAACCTCAAATTCTCTCAACTCCACGTCTCCACATCACAGAGCGTGCAATTACAGTCCAGTCCGGCCTCTGAATAATAACCACAATCCCACGCAGCCTACGGGATACCCACAATGCACTGCGGCGTATAGGATAAGCCCCGCTGCACTCAAGGGCCGGGGCCTGGCTGCTGTGTGGGTTTCCTCCGCAGCCTCACGGCCTCTCTGTTTACCGAGCGCTTATGAGAAAAACTCGGGCAACAATAACATTAACAAACAACATATCAATTACATAAGCATTCCTGCGCTCCCGCCCGGGGGCCACGCTTTGGAGATCTGTGCCGTGCCTCCCTGCCACCGCAGAGGGGTCAGGGAATGAAACGTTGCAACTTTACGAGCCATTAAAACGACTGTGTCTTTGTTGATTGAGAGGGAATGTACTGTAAGCTTCAGGTCAGCACGTTGCCTGATACCAGATTAAGTATGGACACACAGACACAAGCTTTGAAGAGCGTGAACCCTGACCCTTTTATAGTCTGTCAATGGCTGGCCATTAACTCGCACAGAGAACACAGACCTCTGTCTCTCTCTGTGTGTGTTCTGATAGAGAGGGGCAGCGTGAGCTGAGTCAAACAGTGTGTCTACAACGACAAAGAAAGCTTCTGATATTTATTAACTGTACAGCCAGTAGATCTGTAAAACTCTACTCTCTATTTAGATTTAGACTCTGTTCAGATTATTTCTCTATTTCACACTTGAATCTAAAACGGTAACCTCTGTAAATCGCTCTGGATAAGAGCATCTGACAAATTACAGTAGTGTAATGTGATATACTCTACTCATTTCAACGCTAAGACTGAATGACATTCTTCAAGCCTTTGAAGAAGAACTTCAACTATATTTTACTGTCAGTAAGTTCAATTAGCATGGCATTTTTAGAGCCTTCTCTTTATATAGGAGCTACGATCACTGGTACAGAATCTAACTGTCCTGTCAGGGGTGACCTGGAGTGACCTCATGACCTCACAGAAAGCAGATAAAGATCAGCTCAGATTCCATCTAGTAAACAGAAAGGATGTGAAAGATCACTGAACATTCTGTGATGATCACAGTATAGGAAATGTAACCATGCTCTGACTACAGCCCCCACCCAAGTCAGTTACATTGAGGAACATGGGGAAGGATGATGTATAGGGATTTTTCCTCCAGAGGCAACAATCATGTGAACAACAGAAATGTTTACAGGGTGTCTGAACACAGCTTACTCCCGATGGCATGGCCTTCCCTCTCTGGTGTTTGTAACTCCCTTCCCACTCATATACTACTGTCACCGGGCCCTGATTGGCTGAGGGAGCTGACCCCACCCCTTTTCCTCCTTCTCCCCTCCCACTACCATGACACACTAACAAAGACAAACCTGTGAATCTGCTCCAGATGCAGATTCCGGACACTAGTTCATGGTGTGAGAAGTAAATACCAAATGTAACAGAGTCCTGACTGCAGGGACACTTCTGCTCATATCTGTGATGTGTCACTTTACACATGAAGAGCAAACAGAAAATCTGATTGGACACAACAAGAACATCATTAAAAGGACAGACAGGTAAAAAAAACGGCCAATCACAACATCAGAAAGCCGAGCCTTGACTCCAGACAAAACTCCTTCTGCAGTTTACCTGCATTCCGGTGAAATTGACCATGGACTCCATGTTCTTTCCGTTGAAAATGTTCACCTGTTCAACCATAAGCAGATATTAAACAAGCTACTTCCTTAACAAGATGTACAGCGTGCTTCTTTATCTAAAGGGCACGGAATTCTTACATAACCAAGGGCTTTCTGTCCTCTTGGAACCCCTGTGATATAATCTGTGGAAAGAAGCGAGGAGGATTACATGCTAGAAATTGTTCTGTGACAGCATTTGAAATATTATCATGACTCCCATCTTGCCCCACCAGTGTCTAATATATCTGTATCTAAGTAAAGGATAAAACTGAAGGAAAATAAAGTTTTAATGTCAAAGGACTATTACGACATGGTTTTATAATGCTAGGCACCTGTGTTGAGGTTGACCTGGAGAGGAATAATACATCTTCCCGTCCTGATTCAGTGCATTGAATTCAGCATGAAGAGCTAACAGACAGGGGGGGTCCACTTTCTCCCATAAGAAAGCAGGGTATCTGAATGACCAAGGGCATTGCTGTCTAACTGGAGCTAACTATTAGAAGTTTCTGTCTCCCAAAAGTGTATTTGTATCTACAATTCAACCGCATAAGGCAAAGAACAAACACTCAAGTAGAGGCAAACTGCTCTATGTCACTGTAGAGTACAGATGGTTTTTTTTTTCCTGTCTAGACCTACAACAGTAGCAATATGGCCTAAATTGAAAAGCTTAAACAGTGGATTGGGGACAGAGGGATTCACAAGGAAACACCATGTGGACCATAGACCAGGTCTCACCGTCATCTCCGTCTCCATTGAAGTCCCCCACAGTCACAGAGTAACCTGCCAGGTGGGATGAAACAGGTAAGAGTATTAAGGTAGAGAGGAGGTGAGAATGTAGCAGCACTGAAGGTGGATCCTCTGTATGTTCATGAATTACAGTCTGCTGCAGACTGCTGCTGTGTACAGTTGGGCGTGTACGCAAAATTATCGACTACATAAATCCCCTAATCCAACTAATCGTTCCTAATGATAGCCCAGGGTGCTATTTCACAGGGACAGGAAATAAAATGTGTAAACAGAAGTTTGGAACACGCCACCGAAAGGGAAAAATGCAGAGCTAAACAGAAAGACCGTACCCAAATAGCTGTCATCAAACTGAGCGCTGGCTGGCTTGGTGGACAGCTGGTTGCCATAAGGGGTGTAGAATTTTTTATTGTACCGGCTGATAATTTCAGAAATGTCATCGGAGATCAGTTGTCCTGGTGAGAGAATAAGGAAGCAATTTCAGGCTTAAGAAGTCTACATTAGAATCACGAAGCAATCATCACGAGAACAACTCTTAGAAAACTCCTCTAATTGATCTTACAATGCCAGTCATTTTCTGAATGAGGGGAGACCTGTCAGGAGATGGATTTTTTTTCTGTGGGCTTACTTGAGTTCAATCCTAAATCTTTGTTAAGGGTTAAAGTGTTTCTCATATTGCTGGGTGGACGTCTGTAGCTTTAGTATCTTTCCTGCTTGTTCTAAAACTGAGCAAAAAAGGTCACACAAACTACACTGTAAGCAGCCCTCTCATGAGTAGGTATAATTATACTGGTACTACAGCAATGCAGAGCAGCATAAAAACAAACATGCACACACTCCTTGTCATTTACTTCCTGCTCTTGCTGTTGCTGCTGCCAAAATAGCACAGGGCCCACTGTCAGCTCCTGGGAGGTGCCTGCTGTCGAAGGGCAATCAGACTCCAAAAAGATCCTCTGGATTACCCTCCAAACTGTGCCAGTTTGGTGTGATCCATGTCCAGGACCATTTTTGAACAGTCCACTTACTGAGAAAAAAACAACCTGACCCATCTCTGGAGTGTTCAAGAGGGACTTGCATGAAAACCCTGTGGTCACTTACAGTAGAAAATGCTTTTTGAAAGGAAAAAAAAAAAAAAAAACCAAACCTAGCTACTACCAAATGAACTATGAATTGCACGGTACAAGCTATAAATGATTGACATTTTATTACTGAAAGGATAATGCCATGTTTTACTAATGCTTTCCGCTAATTATTATTAATACCGGGATCCTGGGATCCTGGCGGTGGCTAACCACAGTGCACTGTGGGGATTTACTGTGGTGAAGTGTATCTTTCCTAGCAAACGCCCACCCACGACGATGGCCCCCCTGGCCACCTGCCCAGCTATAATCTCCTCAGAACCTCCATCGCATTCTTTGTCTTGGGGTTCAATTCAAAATAGAAAAAAAAAGAAAAAAAAAAAAAAACGTAACACCAGCAAGAATCATGGAAGCGAAGCTCCAGTTTCAGAGAGAATAGGGTGCTTCTTAAATACCGTTCTTTGTGAACTTACAGCCCCCTAACAACACACAACAGACACGACATCGCCCTCTCTCTCTGTCTGTCCGAGCTCTTCTCTCTGCTGCCAGGTCTGGGTGTAAGGTGTCCTCATGGCGGAGCCAGAAGCTGAGCTTGAAAATGTTCTGACGCTGTCAGCTAACTACCGCAGTACTACGCACAGCCTCACAGCACTAGACTGAGCTAATGTCCGCACTGTAAGACATGTGTACATGTCTCAGACTGAATTTTACCCTCAGTGGAATTACATTATCTTAACCAGGAACAGCACAGTCTTTCTCAGACTCCCTGTATAGCAGGTTTCTCTGTAACATGTCCAAATAAAATAAAGTACATTCATTTGCTGTTGTACAATAAAGGTAATCAAATATCAAACTTTATACAGTTTTAGTTATTACATTTATTACCTTGCCAATAAAAGCTTCCAGGGCCTCCAACCACAACTCTGTTATTCTGTTTGAGGAAAGAAAAAAATCTTTGGATTTTCCTTGCAACAGGTTGATACAGTTGATAGGTAATTAGCACAGATGTGATCCTCTACATTGAGTTTATACATTACACTGCATTACATTCATTTAGCAGACTCTCTTATCCAGAGCAACTTCCAGCACAATAGAACATAAGTGTATCCATTCAGGCTAAATGAACAACAGTGTCAGACCAGGCTAACAGCACTCTCACACCAGTGAGTATGAGCACAACGCCATTCAAACCCTGCCCGAGGTTAACTTAAACTTGAACTTTTCGTAGATCACAAAAAGTCCTACCGATCAGTACCAGTATGCATGTGGTAAGCGGGGATATGGCTTTTAGTGTATGAAAGTAACCCTTACTTTCACAAAGTCAGCGCTGAATCCTGCCTGGCAGAAGCCTTGTCCTTCCGGAGTGTTTGAAGCTGGAACAGAGGAAAGCATAGACATGGATGGACACGTACACACACAAACACACACACACACACACACACACACACACACACACACACACACACACACACACACACACACACACACACACACACACAAACACACAAACACACACACACACACACACACACGCACACACACACACACACACACACACACACATACACACATACACACATACACACACACACACAAACACACACACAGACACACACACAGACACACACACACACACACACACACACACACACAGACAGATGACAACAGGATTACATCATAGGAGCAATCCTCTAATCTCACAAAAAGCAAAATTAAAACTAAACAGTAGAGAGAAGGATGCAGACAGTCTGCAAACATGCATCATCATTTCCATGTGTACACTCGTCCCTTGATAAATACCTCTTACTGACATACTACACTTGTGACTAGCCTCTGTATGTGTGTGAAGTGACTATCTCAGCTCTGTCCTATTTCGCATACTGTATCTTAAGAATGAGATCAAGTAATCAAAATGAGGTACCTGTAAAATGTCAGAAGGTTCCTGATCTCACCGTTATTACTCAGTGTAATTAGCGATGTGTAAATTCAAAAAGGTAGCTATGTCAGCGGTCACTATAGCTGGCACTACAGGAAGTTAATGAGATGAGGAAGCTGCCCTTGAGTTAGCTATTCAAGCCCTTTACAACAGCTAGCAAGGACATATTAACAACAAAGCAATTCCATGCTTCACATGAGGTGTGTAGGTGTGTGTGTGTGTGTGTGTGTGCGTGTGCGTGTGCGTGTGCGAGAGAGAGAGAGAGAGAGAGAGAGAGAGCGTGTGTGTGTGTCTGAGAGTGTGTGCGAGCGTGTGCGAGCGTGTGCGAGCGTGTGCGAGCGTGTGTGAGCGTGTGTCTGTGAGCGTGTGCGAGCGTTCAGCCTGGAGTTTCTTATTCCGACTCTTATCCCACACACCTGTCCGACAGGGAGAGTATTCCACTACATCTCCTCCTTTCTTCAGAAAGCAGGTTCCCACAGGTTCCCTCTCTGTGAACGTGAACGTACTCCACTGGTAAAGCGGAGCACATGCCTGATTTAAAAAAAATAAATAAATAACCATTAGACTGCCACAATGAACCAGTCGATACTCAGCAGACAGAAGCAGAGAGATGACATTTGACTGGTAATGTTGTGAATCGGTACTTGAGGTCAGTGTCTCCGGTCCCGTTGAGAAAGCTCAGAGAGAGGCCTCACCAGTATGTGTTCACCATCTGAACGCACTGTGGCCCCAAACCACTGCTTGGACTTAAACTCCATCTGCTCCCCTTTCGGGTCGGTCCGCTCATCTGTTTGTAAAAGAAACAGATGTAATCTAACAGAGACATCAACCTCAGACAGGCAGACCTCACAGACATACTCACAGCCTTTTCAACTGATGGAAAACTATATTGTTGAGAGCTGATGCAACAGATTCTATACAGTGAAGCCTGTGGGTAGCCATCCACCCACAAAGCTTTTAAGTTTTAGAGATACCACCTATTGAAAGATGGGGGAGGAAATGTCACTTGGAACAATGGAAATAGTACTATCTGTAAAATCTAAACTCTTTAAACTCTTTAAACTCTTGCAGGTATGATATTAAACTGTGTTAGCAGCGCTAATTACAGAGTAGCATCGCTGTTTAATTTCAGAGATGTGACAAATTCTATGACCAGAGGATGATGCAGTTAATTAGAGTCAACAATTATGGCAGTATGGTAAAAATACAGACGGTATGGTAAATGCCTTAGTAATGCTTTGCAAAAAATGTTTTTTAGTGTGATGTGTTCAGACTGTGTCATTACAGCGCAGCAAATTTCAGGGACAGACCTCTAAATGACTTATTTAGTGACGTTGCTCTGTACATTAGCCTCTACCAACCATGGTTTTTCCCGCTCAGATGAAGATGCAATCCTGTAAGTGCCTAATCTCATAATCCAATCAATCCCACCGTAGCAATTCTCTGACTACATGCTGATCCCCACATGGTCTTAAGAAGACTTTCAAACTGCAGCCCCAGGCTTGTTTTATGTGCCTTGTTCACCACACAAGAACTGCTCAGAATTACTTCTACAGACCTGTTTGGATATTTTCTACTGACAGCAGGGCCAATAAAAGAGGGCAACAGAGCTAGAGCTTCAGAGCTAGACAGTTTTCAAAGCCACCATAAATAAAGACATGTGTCATAAAGCCTCTCCCTCTTCTTGTCTAGACAAACTGTGCTGTGTGTTCACACTGTTAACTCACCTGTGCTACAGTGAGACACATCTCTCCCAGGAGAGCAACAGTTTGCCATCAGTAACATTTACAGCACAGTAACCTCCTCCAGTTCTGTTCCAGTGGCCAAGAATAGCAGATTGTTTCATCAATTCACTAAAAGTCCATGTTCAGGACTCTACGTTGAATAGGGATGGGCTAAATATTAGGTGTGCCCTCTATAGGTGCTTTTCAAAGGGGCCTGACATCCAACAGCCTACCTCTGTTCTTGTCATACCTCATCTTCTACAATGTCACTTCCTCTCTCATTCTCAGCTCAGTTTACATGCTGCCACATAGGGAAAATGACATTTCCAAACAGGTCATTACTAAACCGAACTGATGAAAATATTATTCAGTAAATGCAAGAGGTGACCGGGTATATCATACTGTTCCAGTGTCAGAGGTAGGTCAGATATGCGTCAGTGATACTGTGTGTGAATTGGGGGCACCAAGCTTGTATGTTCATGTCTGCAGAGAACACCACTTCCAACATTTTTTGGCATAATCTTCACCCCCTAAGGCAAGCTGCTGGCTACTCCTGTCTGGCCTTGGCTAGCCTGAACAGCTGTTAGGTGATGCTATTTACTTCAAGGGAGAGTACACCTGCAGAGATCCATGCCTAGTCAAATAACACCCTCTGGCTCATTTACACTTGAAAACTGTACATGAGGTAGAGGTAGTGAAGCATTTTCAGTTTCTTCTTGCCCACCTACATACGCTGCATGCAAATGGGCACTGGACAAACAGACAGAACGGCCCTGTAACCTGGACAGGCCAATCAGATTGCAGTTATTACCCCACAAACAGAGGAATTACACCGGATAAGGAGCCAACTTCGCGCGCGCTCAGTAATTACAGCGTTTCCCCTCTGCTCCCTCGCTTACTGTAATCCGGTGCCCCCCCCCCCCCCCGTGTGGGCCCCGGGGGCCGGCCGGGACAAAGGCCCCCATTGTGGGGAGACTCGGTCACTCACCGCGACCTCGTAAGGTGCTGCAGCGGGAACACCGCGAACCCCACGGCCGTGACGCGGGCCTCTCACACCCCACCGGAAACAAGCAAGACCAAAAAAGGATTTGTGATTAAAGAAAAAAAAAATCCACCGATGACAAGCACAGCAGTGCACTTTCGGCTGGTCTTCTTCACCTCACGCACTAGTAAACCACCAGACATGGAAGTGACTACTTCCTTTTTCTATTTAGCGCTGTCCAGGATCACTCAGACGGAGGGCAGCTGGAACTGAAACCACATCCAGTCACATCCAGAATATTACTTAAATGACTACTCGGTATTTCTTAGATATCAGTATTGTCTTAAATGAGAAACCGATGCTTTCAGGTCTGGTTATTAATGTATAAATCTTTTTTTTTTTTCTAGGACAGACAACACTACACACGAAAAAGTTAAAATGGTCCTCAGCGGAGCGGAGTTTAAGTATGAACGAACAGCCCTTCCTTAGAAAAGAGCAGAACACACCTGCTGATTTGTTTGGAAGTTCAAAAAATTTTTTAAATTTCAAAAATTAGTATATTGGGCTTCCTTATAAGCTAAACATACAAGCAAAATATCAAGTGACCTATCTGTACAGTACAGAAGTGGTATAGGTGCTGATGAAACAGCTGCAGAAGAGCTGGATTTGGTTTTCGTGACAGCTCTGAGCACTGTAAGACAGGCCACATGCAGGCATTTGCGGTGGATTCCTCTGAGGATCATGGTTTGGCTCGTGTCATTTCAGCTAAGTTGGGTCAATCTCTGACGGCCACAGAATGCCAATGAGGGCAGGGACAAAAAGCCCAGGCCTGTTTTTCCTCTCAGATAACAACAATGCTCAGCTGAATGAATGCTTACATTGAAGGGGATTTGTATCTCTTTGCTCTGTCCATAGAAGACTCACAGAGGGGAGCTGTCCTCATTAAATATTGGACGGCAAGATCTTCACAAACACAAAACGACAGCACACCCCTGTAAAATACTGAATGATATGCTTGGATTTTTGTGTGCGCTCTGTGCACAGAGGAGTAACATACAGAAGGTAAATTAATCTGAACCTTGATACCAGGGGAAAAAAAAGCTTACAAAATCAAGTCTATTGACGCAAAACAGAATTAAAATTAGCACATCATTCAGACGTTTTGAGAAATCTGTTATTAGTGCGTAAGGGGAAAAACACGTGTCGTGACATTTACCGTCTCATCAAACCACAAGGTTGTGAAAAAGCATGACCTTTCAGATCCCCCCAATCTGCAGGATGTCAACAGAAACACGCAGTCTATTCTTACTATAATGAAAATCCCCTACTATATCTAACTGCTCTGGCATAAGTACAGCAGCGTAACATCACCTATGTGTCTGAATCTGTACGTTGTGTGTCTGTACGTTCAAGCATGATTTCAGACAGGCGCACAATGTCCCTCCTCACTGTTCTGCTACGCTTCACGCAGACTGAAAACATTTGGAACAGAAGCGATATGCAGGATTTTTCATACCGTGTAACTTGTTTCAAGCAAAAGCTACTCTTACAAACCCAGCACGTCTAAACCACTTTTACAGTGTTTGCTCAATTCTAACCCTGGGCTAAACATTTTTTTCTGTCGTTTTGTAAGACACAATTCGTTAGAGTCCGTACATTGTTGTTCAGTTAAAACAGAAAACTGAAAATCCTTCTTTTCAACTCCACATGACTCTGCATCCCTCCGTCCAAACGCGATAATCCAGCATTGAAATGTTTTTTTAGTGGTTTGCTTGTTTTCCCCCACAAACACAAATAATTAGCTGCCACTGAAAATAATCGTGACTGGAGGGCATGCTGGCAAATTCTACCTGTACTGACAGCGGTTACACGGGATACCACCCGGTCTCACCTGTGTTATCAAACTGTATCTGCCGGCAGCCCGAGCTGCTTCGCCAGGGGCAGCTGTACACCGCTCCCGACTCCAGGACCGCCGACACCGACGTGTTGGCTCTGGGAGCGCCTATTAGGATGTTTGATCTAGGGATGCAATAAATATAATCAAAATAAGTCACTTTGCCTATTCAAGATAACATCAAGCATGAAGTGCCACTTCATCAACCAAAGGCGCCTGTTATATCGCTGACATTTAAAAGAAAATATCCCGTATATTTTTTTTCTCAAGATTCCATTATGCTACAACAGTGAAAAAATTATGGCGTGTCCAGTTAACACCTTTACTGAAACTGACACCAGTGTTGGAGAAATATGGCTGTGTTACATTGTTCGCTGTAATTCTGCGGAGTAAATGGTGCAAATATCCTCTCCTCTTCCCCAAAGACCACTCTGCGAGAGCATGATTTACTTCGCGCTGAATTCAGCTGTAACTCTCTAGATGGCTAATTGGTATGCTAGTGAACATTAAGTAAACATTAAATACATTACTCACTCTATGTCATCGGGTTTGAAAAAATCCACTGAAAATCCAAAATAACTCCCTCCTGGGCCAGAGTAAACGGATGGCTTGTCGATATCCAAATTGAAAAAAAGTCCGCAATTCACGCACGACGAGATAAGAGTCAGTACTGAGAAAAGTTTGCGACGTTTCTCCATGCTGGAAGACAGATAAGCGCAGACTTCGGATAGCGTCGCAGCACAGCGTTGATGTTGACAATGCCGCTAAAAACGCAGTGAGCAGTAGTTATGAAGCAGTCCAGTCACTATGCCTGCTTGCGAGCGTATTTACTGACCCACGATAATTTCACACTCCCAGACCATGGATGCATAACTCCGCCAGGATGACACACAGCAAACAGCCATTTTAGCTGGCCACTTCTATAGTATCACATACTTGCAATTAATAAACGAAATGCTCTCCTCTGAGCTTCTTAAATCATCTGAAAATCTTTACGGACTGAGGCTATATTGAGCTCAATGAGAAGACGCAGGAAAATTGCAAATCTTGTTAGCTAACCCCATTACAGGAAGTAAGACAGATTCTAAACCTCAAACCAAACACAAACTTCCGCAATCCATTTTTATCAATGGAAAACTAGCCGACGCGGAATTACTCGGGATGTTTCTGAGCTCGAAATAATTTAGGATCTAGCTACATACAGTAGGTCAACAGATATGACAGCAGGAACGATGCGGACGAGAGAACATAACTGTATATAAAAGTGAAAATAGAGTCGACAGTTTTTTTCTCCGCAGAATTCCCCGTTCGACATGTTCGGGAACAGCTCCACCGTCTGTCAGTTCGTTTCGGTGGGAATGTAGTGACCATTTTAGTGAAATCTGATGCAAAAGTATATTTTGGATTGAAGTAGCACGAACTATACGACAATGTGTTTCTGCTTTATTTGCATGCAGTTTATCGGTGAGGGTCAGGCATTAATTATCTATATATACTGCATAGGCAAGGAAGAAGAGTACTTTAACTTTCTCTGACTCAGAAGCTTCTGGGTCTTTGTCATTTATGAAATAAGACCCATAAGGCAAACGAAAAAATTAAATTAAGTGATTTTAAGAACCCATTGCGAACCCATATAGGGCAGTCATTTAACGCTGGTTCAGATTGGTTGGCAAACGATTGGTTAGCTGCAGCTTTACTCGAAAAAATGTATATTTCAAAAAGTATACCCATTGTACACCAATAATACCCGTTCGCTATTGCTAACTACTGGACATTACAGTACCAGTTTCACCCCAGACAAACTTTAACCGAGGGAGTGACAACCCCAGCGTCTTAACAATTTCAAATTTTGTAATTAAAGCAGGAGACAATACGGTCAGTCTGTCACTCGGCACTACACGGCGTAGGCTGTTATGAAGTTTGTTCAGAAGAATGTTAGATGTAGGCTACATCCCATGGGTATTTTTGTGTACGTGTAGCGCAGATTTAGCACCGAAAGGAAACGTGGATTGCCTGTTTTGCTTGGAGCGGAAAAGACGATCTCAATCCCAAAACCTCCCTTTGACTCCCTTTCTTTTCGAAGAAGAGTTCAGTAATTCACACGGAGGACCATCTTTAAATACCAAACTAATCCAGGCCACTAATCAAAGCTTATAAAAGTACAACTGAATACATACATAAACATATTTCATATTACATGGTCTTGAGTCATACAGTACTTTATGCGATCGTCCGAATGGCCCATATCTGTGACCGTTTCATATAACGCACTTTTGGATATCTTTCATTGTAGTTTCAAACACAAAGTAAACACGGGGAAAAGTCTACTCTAAGTAACACAGAAAATTCTCTTTTCTTTCTTAAAATGGCAGTTTAAAAAGGACTCATTTCTTTTGTTCTGTTTTTAACTCTCAGTCCCTTCGCTTACAAACTGGATGTGGCAATGAAAAGCCTTCTGCATTTCATGACAATAAGCAGCAGAGACAATTCAAACGTAAAACCGGAGCTCTTTTGCGCTTTAGCCGGAAAACAATTGTTCTTTTGTGTCTGCTGCTGAAAAGTCTTGCATGTGGTCACTAGGGTTTTCATCATGTGACACAGCAAGCATCTGAATAATTGCATTTGTGTCAAACTGAACGGTACAAACGATACAGCATAAAACAGGCTTTGGATGAGAGTGGGGGGGCCAGATCACTATTTATGTGGACACTCCATGCTATCAAATAGTACCAGCCACAGCGTGTGTAACCCAGGGAGGCAACAGCTGGAAAACATTAATGCTCTCCTGAGATCAGGGACATTCCAGCAATGTAAGCGAATCTCCTGGTCGTGTCAGTGCAACGGTTAAGTTTTTGATCCACCTTTAATCTGGGGGTGCCAAAATTAGACCCCCCTATAGGACCCAACAGTTGTTCCAGGCAGCAGTGTGAGTGAACCTAAAGCTGACTGTGCGTTGACCGAGGCGCCAACTGCATACAGCAGCTAGGAACCTGAAAGAACCGTCATGGAAACATGAGATATGCATTGTAACACTTGGATTTTTTTTTTTTCTTTAAGTAACCAGTGTTTTAACCAATCCTTAGGATTTAGGTCTACAAGTCGCCATAGTTAGGGGTATAAGCCATTCTTGTGCAACATTAAAAGAATAAACACTATTTCACACTTGCACTACGAGGGTGAGAAATGTAAAGGAATCTAGCTGTAGCAAAGCTATATGATGCAGCTGAACAAATAGCACTTGTGTTTCAGAGGGGATTTCCCCAGTGACATAGGCCCATTCACCGATTCCTCTGTAACATAGTCATAGAGAGGACTTAATTTAGTTGTTTTTATGTACTGTATGTTTGCAATAAGGTGGCATTCCAAAGGAGGACCACAGCACACCATTGTTTTTATTTGGTTTACTTTCCTGTAACTGGTATACTGATGGATATTTTCAAGTGTAATACTTAAATGCTATCTGCTCATTCCTTTTCAGAGAAAATACATATCTTAAGCCGGTTCTGATTTTTTTACACCATCAAAAAGGACAATACATTATGAACTCATATATATTCATTCTCCCACAAACACACAATTATGTGTAATGTCCAAACTCAAGAATTTTTTGAACAGTGATTTTTTTTGCTGTTTTTGTGCAGTTGTGTCAATGCAAAAAGACCATACATGGTGTGGATGCAATCTGGAACTTGTGGTCATTAACAAGACTGATCCCAGGGGAGCGGAGCAGAGACACACACACATACTGCCCTCGAGGAAAATGGTGAACATGCATAACTTTTAATGCAGATCATAGGAAATGCCTTTGTAATGACATAAGGACACGGCCCAGTGAACCTCTGAATGCGTGATGCCACACATATAGTAATACAACATTCATCTCTGGGGAGGTGGCTAAAGATACCTTCTTTGTCCAAAACAGGAAAAGAATATTGTGTTTTTTTTGTTGTTGCTTAGATGCAGAGTGGCTCTGGAGTGTTTAGGAACTACATGAGCACAAGCAGAGAGCATCTGACCGTTTCCTGGGTTGCCAAATATTTTTATAAATCCTTCAGCGTAATCTACTGGTCATGTCAGGGTCAGGACATGTTTACATCACTGCTGAAATCCAAGAAGTCAAAACTTCCACTAGAATAACACACCAATCAGCAATGTTTTTCATTCAATGTATTTATAGAAACTTACAATTTGGGTCTGAAATATTCAGCAAGATGCACTGTGGGAAAAATGCATGGAATGAATTTCCCCCAGTTTCCTTAGTGTAAACTGCATCTATTGTCACTGGTGTTCAGTAATTCATATTGAACATGTACCACCCCATACTTTTCACATGCATGCGGTTTAGCCACAAATCATTTTAAGTGAACTTTAAAACAAGGAACAAGAGATCACATCAGATTTTTTTTATTTACAACTCATCTTGGCATATTGGTGAAAGGGAAGTTAAAACAACCAATTACACAAGGACAAATGGGCCTTAAATGACCAGGCCTTTTTTCCCGTTTCTGAAATGACATACAATTCACAGCAGAGCAGCCAACTCTGCGGCCATGGTATTTACCCCTTAGACAGCCTCTTGCGTTATCCTTAAACGGCTCATCAAAGCTTCTTTAATGTGCAGAACAATGATTTGTACAGCCATGCACCAGTGTAACCTTCCCCTTGAGAATGTCCCCGTTTGAGGCTTTTAAAGACGTGAAACTGAGCACCCTGTGCAATTCATCCTGAAGTATTTGCATCCTGATACAGGCATTTTGCTGCTCACAAACTCCCTGCTATTCCACAAACAAGCTTCCATTTCAGCAAGACAAGAAAACCCATATTTGTAAAGACTGAGTTCTACTGTATTGCTCTGAATTTGATAACGCCATCAAAGCTTATTCTCATCAGCATTTTTGGGACATCATAGGCATTATATTGCCAAAATAATCAGTAAGGCATGTGAAATTTAATTAGGAAATATCTACCTTAATCCATTCTAGCCAATAATATTTCATAAGTGTTCCCACTGAATGTTCTTTGAGATTTCATATCACATACAAGCGAATGGGAAACAGGCAGCCGTGTCCAAATGCATGGAATTCATACCCTTAAACAGCACTTTCACAGGGCCAGACCACTGTAAATGCCATTCACTGGAATAAGTTAAAGAAGCCGAATCAGATCAGAGATTACAGAACGCAAACTCGGCATCGTCCACGCCTCTCCGTCCTGCTGCATCCAGGAACACACTGTAGGGGGGAGGGGCAAAGGAAGCGCTGGCTGCCGGACTCCAGAATGAAGATGTTTACTGTTGAAAGGCTGTGGTTCATCTCAGGCCTTCGCACAGCCCGCCAAACGCGGCTTCCCCCCCACGGTCCCGGTGTTATTCCTCCAGGTCCAGTGTGTGGAGCTCCTCCTCCAGCTCGTCCAGGTCCTCCCCAGTGAAGAGGTTCTCGTCCACGGGCACGGCGTCGCTGTCCTCCCCCTCCGGGTCCCCCCCCTCGCGGTGCTCCCCGTTCTCCTCCAGGCCCCCCGACGCCTCGCTCAGCTTATTGTCTGCAGATGGCACAGAGTTGGGAAATGATTGAAATCAGCAGACGAGAGGCCATGTGGTCAGTTATTATAGCGCTGACAGAGATTTACGACCCAAATCTGAAACCCTCTCCATGCGTTAGAGATAAAGAACGATAAGATCATACCGGCTAACTGAACGCTACTCTGTCATTCACACCAGCCAGGCAGAGATACAGAACAACTGCAGAGGTTAAAATTATTCTCAATGAGGATGGCAAAATACACTGGCAAAGATGCCTGGGATTCCAGTGCTTGCAAACAGAAGTTGACAAGTTGTTCGCTGCAAGTAAACACAAATCAGACCGGCCGTTTGTAGGTTGCTTATAGATTGGTAAGATTTAAACACTTAAAGCAGAACAGCCTGTGTGACCTTATTTCCATAAACAAAATTAGAAAAAGCTGATCTGAAACTCTGTCTGCTCACCGTCGGTTTCGTTTGCTGGCTGTGATTTGGAAGTAAACCGGTCAGCAGACGCCACTGTGATCCCAGCGTTGTCCACTTCTTTCGGAACAAACCTGGCCAAATCAATGTCCTGACATTCCTGGACATCTTCAGCCTGTGAAGGTTACAAGTAATTACTTCTCCTGCAAACGTCAGATTAGCTTTAATGACTTCACTTGATTTAATTTCACTCAGGTAAAGTGATAAAGTGAAAGAATGTCCATTTCAAAGAATATTAGACAGAATATTTCAAAGAATATGAAATTTAAGTCTAACTACTGGAAGTAAAGAAAAAAAGTCATTGTAAATATAATAAGCATTTCCATATGGTTATTCTTACAGACATCTCATCACCTTCTCAGCTGAAGTGTGACTGTTTTGTTACAGGAACAAGCAGAACGCTAGAGTATTTGCACTTTTGTACGTTGCTTTGGATAAAAGCGTCTGCTAAATGAATAAATGTAAATGCAAACTTAATGGTTTTTACCTCCTGAATGGTGTCATTGTCATCCTCGGCATATCTAGTGTCGTCAGCCTCCTCATCGTCGTCATTCACCAGATCAGGACGGAACTCAAACACCTCACGACCGCTGACCTATATGAGCAAACCCACATCAATGCCAATATCCAGGGAATGTGTACAACCTGAAGTTACAGTGCAATTGTTTTCTTTCTCAATGTATCCCAGTTAAGATCACTTTTAACTTGCATTTGTTTAAGACAATACAATACAGCAAGGCCCTGTTCTCATAGGCTGTGACACTCTGATTGTCTGAACTGTGGAAATGGGAAAGGTCTTGCCGCTCTTCACAGCTTTTAAAAATAAATATTAAGATGCAAAGCATAAAACGAGCCATTTGAGTCAAATATTGCTCATCTACATAAGTACTACATATTTACAGATACATTTCATCATGACAGTTTTGTTGACAGGTCATGAAAATTTCAAAACCAACACTGGAATTACCTTCCAATTACCAATGTTTCTTATCCTACTGTACATTGTACTGTATCAGCAATTTCTATTATGGGAACAGGTTAACAATTTAAAGTCACAGCCAAGCTTTGGTGAACATTTGTCACCACCTTCTGGTAAGAAAAGGGAGTAGAAAGTTCCTAAAATGAAATATTGACATCAAGGAACTGACTGGCCTTCGTGCCAAACAACAGCTTCTGCCACATGTGTAATATGATACTTTTCCCAGCAGGCTCCCTGACCTGGCTGACCAATCAGAGTGCAGCTAGCAATCCGACTAACCCCCAGTGCCCTGCCCACTCCGAAATCTGACCAATCAGAGCGCAGCTGACAGTCGGACTCACCCCCAGTGCCCTGCCTGCTTTGAAATCGGCCCTCTTCCTCTCCATGTCCTGCTCCGCTTTCGCCGCCTTCTCTTGCCTCTTCCTCTTCTTCCAGGCCAAGAATGTCTCCAGGGTGATGCGGGTGACGTTTGGTCCCAGCGCAGATCGCTGCGGACGAGGTGAGAGGAAACGCTACAGAATCACCCGAGGCACCCGCAGCGCGTCTAACATTGTACGCAGCGCGTCTAACACTGTACGCCGCGCGTCTAACATAGCGTCTAAGATTGACTCCTTGTATGGCTTTTGCTTGTGTTGTGCTCTGCCTCACTTGTAAGTCAGTTTATATAGAAGCACCTGCCAAATGAATGAATGTAAAACTTAAATGGAAATGGAACCTGACTCCAGGCTCCTCCCGGGGTTTATTATGAAGGGGGGGTACCACACACAAACTCGAGACGGCCATGTTGTTTGCTTGAGGCGTCAGAAAAAAAATGTCTTTGATGTTAAAGATCCAATTGAAAAAAAACCCAGAAGGACACAGGCATTGTAACTACAGGTTTTTGCCCCATTTACAATACTGCATGGTATATTCTAGCCTGGTTCAGAGCCAGTCTACATCCTGCATGGGCTAAAGTGTGCAGAGGTGCAGAATCTGTATTTACTGTGATATTGGGAATTGGCATTTTTCATTTGCACATTGTAGCATGTGTGTCCAGTAAGTAGCAGGAAAGAGAAGTTGTTCCATTTTGTTATATTGCATTACTGTGAGAGACACTTTAAAACAGGGGGAAGATCATCAATAAAAAAAACTTCACTTTATAAGGGCAACTATTGCACAAGTGATGCTATAATGGATGACGTGTGTCTGACTGAGTGAGAGCACAATACCAATAATCAGATGCATTTGCATGGTCAAACCCTAGAAGAACATGGTTTCTTTAAATTCTAGACTAATTAACTGAAATTAAATTAAAATCTAAATTAACTGATTTCTTCTAACTACATTAGAATGGTAATTATATGCAATTCCACTGCTACCAATTTAACCAGAATAATAACCAGAATTTCATTATGGTAGCAATCAGTTAAAACAGAGTTTGTGACAAAAGAGTACACAAAATATAAATATGCCTCAACATCATCACTTCCTCTTCTTAGGACTTCTGATTTTGTATGGACAACAAGTGAACAGCACAAGCTCAGAAGACATTCTGCACTTGTATTCATTTCTCTGGGGCTATTTATCAGCTGTAACAGCTGTAAAGTCAGGAACAGCTGCCCCTGAATGCTGCTGAAGTGGACCCAAGGTCAGGTGCACTCCAGAAGTTAAAAGCATTACCATCTTCTATGGCACAGAGCCAGGGTGATGCGGGTCAGGTACATCTCAATCTTGGCAGTGAAACCAAGGGATTCTTCACCGACCTTCTCACCCTTTAGCGCCTCTGGCAGTAAAATCTCATTACTGCGGGAGTCAGCGAGTGGACACAGGACCATTTCTGAGGCTCTAATTCAGGTCCTAGCCAACACCGAGCTCTTCAAGTCCCCACCAACAAAATGCTGTCACCAAACAAATTCTCAGAGTAGGTGCAGATTACAAAATATCTGACAATCAGAGAACGGAACATGCTGACATTTCAGGTATTTTCTAGAACTGAAAATATTCTAGAATTGTACTGTATGGTTTATTTCTAGATGCCTACTGCCTCTCTGCAGGCCTCGTTATACAAGTTTCAATATGTACGCAGTCACTTGCTTTGTGTGTTAGCATCTAAGCATACATTTTTACCATCCCTAACAAGCCAGCACTGATTTATCATTATTCCCAAAACAGAACATGGACTCAGACGTGAAACTTCACCTCGTTCTCGATCAGCTCCTCCAGTGAAATCTGCTCCTCCTCCGTCTCTTCTTTCTTCTTGTCTTTCTTGAGCACGAACCCAGGAGGGAGCGCATGGCGGTACATGCAGTTGTCTCCCCCTCCAGGACAAACCCAAAACCATCCATACTTGTTGTTCTCGATGGCGTCAAGGAAGTACTTGCAGACCTACAGGAGGCGACAGAACTGCCATGGAACAGGGTATGTGTTCCAGACTGATATTTTCCTTGACTTTTCAATGTCTTGACAAATTTAAGATGTTCAATGTCCATTTCCACTGTCGCGATTGTCAAATTCACACCTTTTTGCCTTGCATGTCACATTACTGACAAATGCTTTGTTTTCCACAGAAACATGTGCAGGTACAAATACTATTCACTTTTGATCGTGGGCATACTGTACAAAACAGCAAGTGAGCAAAACTGTTGATAATATCAGGACACTGACACTGCAAGACCTGCTAGGAAAATCCACAAAAACAATGAGTCAGCAAAGGTATATGTTGACAGCTGTGAAAGAATTTATTGTTATTACTGCATTAGACTTTGCGACTTTTCTGTAATTGTTTAAGGACAGTATTATATTCAATCAGTCCCCAGGACTTTTCAAGTTGCAAATATTTTTATGGATATCAAAAAATGTGGGAATTATGGTCCAAAAAAGACCCTCAAGAAGAAATCTTACAATCTGAGTTTTCGCCTTCTTTTTCTCAGTCTCGCCGTGTTTCTTGTTTACAACTTCCTCCAGCTTCTTCTCGTCCCAGTTCTCCATGGTATCTGTCAAGAGGAAGCGAAACAGCGATAAAAATGTACAGCCTTCAGACTCCAATACAAGGAGTTTTAAAGGATGTTCATCACATAACTACCCACACTCCTGTTAATACACTCCATCTTTTTTCAACAGTGCTATTCATTGCTGTCTTATCAATTACCAGCAGCACACACATTGGAAAAGAGGTTTCCGGTTGGAGCAGTGAAGTCCTTGAGAGACACACACATGCACACATAGGCACACACACCTTTTTCGAGGTCTTCATCTCGGCCATCGATGTAGACACTGCGCTTTTCACATTTCCTCTCGAGCGAGAGGTCATGGGAGAACTTGCATTTGTCTCCTTTGGTACACTGGCCTTGCTTGAAGAAGGCACACAGCACTGACTTAGGGTCCACACCTGGAGAGAGATCGCATATTAATGTGGACGCAATACATTCACACTCAAATATACTCAAACATTCTCGTAATCACTGCTTTCAGCAGTTCATAGTATAAGGTCTTGGGTGCAACTCTAACTATAAAAATGCTCTTTGCTCATTTCACCAGGTAGGTTAGTTGAGAAGACATTCTCTTGTGCAATGCTGACACGGGTGACTCCCTCTGAGCCATCACTGTAAGGTACATTCAGAGGAACTTCTGATGAGGAAGATGTAACCTGCATGTCATCATTAATCCGAGTACCTTTGCTGACTTTCTGAGCAGCCACTACCGGTTTGAAAAGCTCATTCAGCTCAGACAGCTCCTTCTTCTTGTCGGTCTTCTTGTTCTTCTCGGTCTCAGCTGCAGCGATCTACAATACCATGCATGTACAACCACAAAGTGACACTGTGCCACAGCTCCAAATACAACACCTTACTAATACTTTCACATTGCTCATCATTATTCAGTGTTTCAGTGTGAAAATACCAAAACAAATGCGATATATGACTTGCACATTACATTTTTAACAAGCGAATAGATAACTTGTACAGTAAATAAAATGATCCACCACGCCAAAAAAAACACTTTCACAGAAATGACAAAGTGGATCACATACCTGGCGAGCGTTTTGCTGGCCATACTTCACTTGCTGTGTGACAGTCTTGATGAATTTCTGTTGCTTTGCTCCCTTTTTATTCTTCAGTCCAAATGTCTTGTCCTTGAATGAGAAGTTGATTAGTACATTAACACCACTGTCGTATAAAATCTACCCAGCTGCTAGTGGCCACATGTGAGCAACACCCACTTACATATATTTCCTTAGTAACAGTGAATCGTGGAACAATGTTGTAAAGTTGGGAAACAGCAGCTAGCCAGCCATGCACAATTGACACCGTTATACTTCATAGGAAATAACATGAGAACAATGAATTAGGAAGGGTATATTCTGATAAATTATCTACCTATATTTTTTTACATTATGCCACTTTTCCATGATTTTTCAAAGAGAGCACCACATTTAACTTTATAGGACTTTTCAGGTTGCCAATTTTAAAGGACACACCAGGAAATTTTTTAACACACATGGTAACTTACCATACCTATCTAGTAGCCAGCTGCTGGTTAAATAGTTCGCTAGCTTTCGTGCTCAGCTGAGTGATAACATGTAAGAAAGTCCAACCAGCTACGTCTGACGGCCAATTTCACAATGCAAACGTTGAGAATTGCACAAACACAATCATTAGCTAGTTAACTTGCCACCACCTAACGCTATCCTCTTTCTAGTTTGCTTGGATAACTAGAAGCACGTAGTCCAACTAAACAGGGTAGACAGTATCCGCTAGCCAGAGAGATAGCTACCAGTCTTTCCAAACGTTCTTTGAATTGCTAACCCAAGACAGCTAGCAAGCCAGGCCACAGATACCTTACAATGAGCAGGTAGCATGCTAACGTTAGCCAGCTATTTAATGCTCTACATAACAGGACTGAAATTGTTTCTTTGTAGTAAAATTACGGACATCAAACTTATCGGCTCGTTGACGACAGGTAGGTTTCTAAAATTCTCATTTTATTAAGATCAGCCTTAAAACAGAAAATGCTGACGGCTGTCACTCCTCTACAGAGAGCAGCCGGCCGCACAGGGCCGAGTGCGGCATGGCTCAGATCATTTCCCCGCAGCAGTTTAACCTCCAAACAGCCTGCTATTTAAAATGACACACGCGTCTTTACCTCGATAATCTTCTCCTTCTTCTTCTCCTGAGTTTTCTTACTACCTGCTGCAGCCTGAGCTGGCTTCTTCGGAGGCATATCGATACGAATGTGCCAGAACAAAACTCCGACTCCCGCTCCGGCTCAAGGCTTCAGGCCGCTGAGGGTCTGGGAAAATAGCAGCGCAACGCATTGTGGGTAATAATGTAGTACACATGTGCGAGGGCGCCTGCAACGCATTGTGGGTAATAATGTAGTACACATGTACGAGGGCGCTTGCATATGTGTGGAAATAAGTTTTATGTGGATCATATGGGCAGGTCAGATTCTATTCAATTATGATAAGTACTGCTAATAATAAAATTAATATTGCAAGAGCAAATTATATAGCTGATTTATTACATATGTACTTAAAAACCCAGAATAGACACTAGTGCTTCACGGTTTACACTCCTGCATTGTTTCAGCCTTCTGAAACAAATCTCAAAACACTGCGGGAACTTTCTCATAATTGTGATCAATGCAATTGATTAATCGGTGAAATTAAAGTATAACATTAAAAAGATCCAATAGGTACAATTTTCTTTGATAGCATGTTTTTATTCCAGTTAGGGATGTGAATAAATATGGAGGACAGTGTAAACTCTTATAAAGAAGAAAGAATAAATGCAGAAACCAAAAACAACCATGTAAGAGAATCAATTCTAAGGACAAAAATGCAAGAAAAGCTCACCATATCCTTGGGATAGCTTCTCTCCAGTAGTGTCCAATCTCACACTGAGCAATTCTGATTTTATAGAAAGTAAAAATTAGGTTTGGAAAGCAATCTTCCTTCTGATTATTATTATTATTATTATTATTGGATTTACTGAGAAACAAATGTATCAGTAAATTGAAAGGAGCGACATCATTTATAAGTGATTTGATTTATCAGCAGAAGGTAAATGTTTTCTGCTCATCGGGGTGATGGAGTACAACTAATCACAAATGGACAGGCTCTGTTTCTGCACTTAAACTCAGCTGCGCCAAAAAAGCTGTTTACGCTTACCACAAATGATGTAGTTGTTACCCAGGTAGGAAGATGTTTTTAGAACCAGTAAAGGACGAAGTAGCCAGGTACAATGCCAAGTGCATTGTGCTTTCTCCCACAAACAAAACTGATTTTGTAAGTAAGCATTGAACATGTCCAATTCCAACCAATGGTGTGTATGTATCTAAGTATCACCAGACGGAGTCTTTGCTCTCTGCTTAGGAAAAGCAGATGTTATTTATTTATTTATTTTTACACTGGCATGATTTTTGTAAATAGCCAGGTGCTACGTTTGTAGCTAACTTGCCAGAAGTTGTGCAGATCAGATGTTTGCTGTCAACTTCTGTGAGAGAAGCAGGGAAGGAAAGAAGACATCTGATATCACTCTGAAGCCTACCACACCTCGCAGTCATGTAAGGAAACAGTCTGTTTTTTAAATGGACCCATGACTGCTGCAACCATTGACCTACAAGTCAATATGGGGAACTGAAATGACCTGTAGGCCAAATTTGCCTTGGGGCTGTTTAAGAATAAATTACAACGTAGTAGGAATGTTTATCCTATAATCAACTTGCATGCCCATTTATCCAGAGTGGTCTTGTAAAGAAAGACCTTAGAAAAAAACTGTGGTCTTCAAACCCAAAGTGTGATTGGTCTGCAACGAGTAATGAGCTCAATAAATCTCAGTTAGAAACCTAAGGTCATTTTGTTAATCTATTTTCACTGTGCCTCACATTATTAATCTTATAGATGAAAATGAGATAATTAATGTGTTTCATTGATCATAATTACGTGGAGTTTTATTGTTATGTTTATTACTATTTTTAATTAAGATGGACACCAGTGTTGGTAACAGAAGGTGTTTCATGTTGATAGTAGCAACAAAAACTAAAAAGTTACTTGAAAGAAATGTTTTGTTTTTTTGAATTACAGTGTTCTAAAATAATTGATGAGAAAATCTATCATTCATTTTGCATCAAAGAATTATAAGTAATTAAACATGCAGAATTAATGTCCTGCATTATTGCACCATTGGCTGGGCTGTGGCTTGTAAACAGTTACGCATACACTGAGGACCGTGCAGGCTTCTTGTTGGCTGTGTTGCCCTCTAGTGGAGCCGGTCAAATACAGTTCTGTTTCTTGATCCACTGTGTCTGGAAAAATTCATAAATAGGTTCCACACTGTGGTACAGAGATCAGAGGGAAGACACTATGGTTCAGGAATTGACAGCTGACCATTTAATGAACATACTTCTGTTCCTAAAAAGAAAAAAAAAGAATGAGAAATAAAATTGCCATCTTATTTGATTATGCTTTCCTTTAACGATTAAAGGTCACTAGAGGGCAGTGTGTATTTTCTTTTCTGAAGATTTCGTAAGGGCTCAATGATGTGTAATGACAATACGAGGACCACAATCAGTAACTTTGGAGACAAACATTTTTATTTAAAAAGTAAGAAAGGCCTTCAAGCACATTCCTTTATTTATTCAATGTAAGAGCAGTGATTTAATGAAATAAATAATATTTTGTAATAAATCACACTGCATACATATTCTGATGAATGAACCATCATGAGAATTTTTACAATTCTTCTCACTCAAGTAATTAGGTGCTCTGGTGCATATCCGTCTATCATGATGTTAAATAATTCAACTATACAATCAAATAAGATAATGCATTTTAATTGAATTTTGTACATTAGCATGTGACCACAAAGGCACTGAAATGAGCAGTTCAATGAAGGCAGTAAATAAAGATTTTCTCTCTTGCCTTTATGGCATAATAAATGATCTTTTGTCCTGAACACACACTATCTTTGGTGCTTTAGACAGCTCAGATACACAGCAGTTCTCTTGGGTTCTGGTCCCCATTATCTGCTGAGAAGTTAATTGAGAAAAAAATCCAAAGTTCTTCAGGTGGAAAATAAGTGTGAAATGATAATACATGAAAAAATTACATGCACAATAATGTATAGCTCCTAAAAGAAGTTAGTTTAAGTTCATGGAGCCAGTGAGAAAACTGCTTTTCCGTGGTAGTGTGAAAATATTTCCATTAACTATCATCTCACACAGAAGCCAAACTCATTATAGATGAATATCTTTATTTATATTCACAATAGCCACTGCAGAAAATACCATTGTCTTGAGGCATGTAGTGGGTACATCAGCATGTGCCTTTCACACAACGCTCTACTTTTAATTTCTTTCTCCTCTGACTTACAAGAAAATGTTTGGTGACTGACAGCATGTGGTACAGAAGGTGAATTTTTTTACATTATATGTATTAAAGTCACAGGAGGTGTTGAAAAATAGTGTATGAACAACTATGTTTACGAAAGACTCTCGGCAAAGAGGCAAAGTTTCACCCTGTTATCTTCAGCTCACTGCAGAGGCCTGGATCATCAAAATTCAGGGCTGTGAGGGGGGATCTGTGGGAGTGCATATATCAACTATTTAAGACACTGTCCTCTCAAATTTCCTGTGCGTGGCTGAAGGAAGACATGGAGCTCCAGCCGCACCAAAAATGCAGCGTCTCTTTTTGAATTAAATTGACGGCCGAGTATAGAATCCTGTCAAAGGCGATCATGTCACGGCCAGTCCAGGTAAAAAAAAAAAAAAAAGATTGCTTGATTGAGTCAGGATGTTTCTCGTCAAAAAGCATTAACTTGGACTATGCTTGGATTATTGATAACGTATGATTGGATTACATGTCTTTATTGTAAAATTTAAAGGCATTATTCTGATCACAGTGATCAAAAGTGCTCTTGAAAGTAGCCCTGAGTCATATTTTGTTGCTATTATTCCCCATTTGGCATTTTAATTAGATCTGCTGAGTAGGTATGGCTCTGCAGGAGTGGGGCGAGTCAGAGCGAATGAACGCCGTTGTAGTGTGACTCACCAGGCTTCCGTTATCTTTCAGACAGCTCATTCAGAAAAAGGAAAGGCCATGCTATCCCATGAAATGTAGATGCAAAACTGTTTACAAGTAACAGTAACCAAGTGCTTCAAATTACAAATTTGTTCATCATAATTGTCAGTTGAAACTGAAATGTAGAGGATAGTAGAGAATATATCATCTAAAGCTGTAAAGGTAATTAGCAGTAGAGACAGTATAAGGCAGTCAGCATAAGGAAAAGAACTGCCACTCTGTAATATATATATATAAGAAGAAGCCATGCATGTTTCTTACAAGTGAGTTCTTCAGCGAGAAACAAGGGTAGGGCTCCTTCTCCCAAATGTCAATCACACAATCCTCAATGGGTCTGAATCTTCTGTGAGAACCTGGTAGTAACCTGCAAACCTGTAACAAGGCAGTGCCCCTTGCTGTGCATACTTTTTTTTATATAAAGAAAGGGTTTACCCAAAGTAGAATAAACAACAAATAATGGTGATATAATTAATGTGCCTTTTTTTTTCAAGAAGATGTGATTTCTGCTCATGATGCACCCATGACACAGAGACCGGAATGCTCTGGGCCACCGGAATGTTCTGGACTACCGGAATGTTCTGGGCCAGAACTTCAGCTGCAGATTATACTGCTTTTCTGAAAATGCAGATCCCACATCTGCCAATCCTGAAACAAACCTCATGTAGTAAGGTAAATCTAGAGGGCGGCGCTTCCCGAGGAGAAGCTAAAATGGGCATTGGGAATGCATTGGGAATAAGGGCTCCTCACAGTGAAGACAAACATCCACCAATACTAAGTCATTCCACCAGAATCCAGTCCTCTCATCTGCAATGATATGATGATTTAAGAATGATGGGGGCCAACCAGGCTTCAAAAATTGTTCTCAGACAGACAGGCGAAATTACACATGAACATGATCATATACCATTTTCACAGCATGCGGGCAAAGTGGCACCTGTTAGTTAACATCAATCCGGGTAGCTGGTAGAAGGGCCCATCATTTGAGGATTTCCTGCTTTTCTGTGATCTGGCTGCCATCAGTCCATCTATCAGTTGTCACTAGTTTGTTAGCAGTAACTTTAAGCCAATGGCTGCAAACATTTTCTGTGGACAAAATTCTAACAGACATATCTGGGGATGGAGCTCCCATACAAAAGCCATCATTTAAAATATATAGATATATATATAATATATAAAATATAGGCATGTGAAACATGCAATGAACATGTAAAAATCTAGGATAAAAGAATTGTTAAAAAGACACGTGAGACCATAACAGTGGTCTTGTATTTTTAGCACTGGTCTGTACAAGTTGGTTTTTGATGCAAACAAGTTTGCCGTGTAAAGTTAATTATTTTTCAGCTTTAATCATCTCTTGCCACATGTTAATTGCTGGAAATCATTCCACAGGCAGTTCTACATCATTATGTTCCCAGCTGGATCTGCAGTTTGAGAAAAACTCGGGACCTCCCAGGTAGCACAGATGTTCGATTCCCTGAGGTTTCTCCAGCTGTTTGAATTATTCCCCCATATCTGTAATGGTAATAAGTAAAATTACAAGAGTTTTTTTAGAACGGTACATATGAAGAATCTGAATATGAAGATAAGAATACGTAGGTTTAGTACCGAGTGTAAGCATGGTATTTTTTTTTATCAACAGAGATGATGGTATATGTAAATGTAAAGTAGTCAAGTTCATTTTGACTATTTTTATTAAGATGATTATAGAAAGTCTATTAAAAAAACGTTATTTACAATTTGATTACACAGGAGTTACAGTTCAAATTGTGAAAAAAGATGAAGTTACTTTACACTTTTCTGCTTGTGCTGCAACACAGTCTTGACAGATTCCATCATTTCTGAAAGAAGAAAAGACTCATCTCTGCTGGTGGTACAGCCAAAATGCTCAGCTCAGGTGCAGATGAACACATTGAGCGGTTTCTGTGTACTCCGCAGAATCAGCACCCAATGAAAAATATGCTTACCTGGACACACACAGGCCAGCATACACACAGGGTTTCAGCTATCCAACAGGAAAAGCTCAACAAAAAAGAATGAGATATGTGTCTGTATGAAATCGAATCCTGCTTAATTTTGGTAATGTGTGCATTACCGTGACATCTGCCTATGAAACAGATATCCCCAGAATCACTGCATGTTGTGTAATTTTCAGTATTGGGGAAGCTACTTTGAAAGCATAGCTTTGCAAGCTACCAATTACTTCACACTGGAAAAAGCTGAACTACCCTAGGGAGAAATGTACTTTGGTTAACTAAAGCTACTCAGAAAAAGTAGTTCAAACTACTTTGTGAAAAAATGATCAAATTGACAATGTACATGTGATACGAAATTATAACCAAATATAATACAAAAAAGTCACATGCCAGCAAAAAATGCCACTCAATTGAGTTTATTGCAAAAAGTGCCCACTTGTTCACAGGTCATACATAAACCAAAAAAATAAAATGCCCCACTATTCGTGGGAAAGAGCAAGGAATGTCAGATTTTTATGACCCAAAATTGTTTGTAGTTTCAGTACAACTACACAAAAATGGCAAAAAAGTAATTTAACTACTTGAATCGCTATGCAAATATGAATGTAGTTGAACTACCAGCAAGCTACTGCAAACTGTAGTTAAACTACTAGTTTAAATACATGTAGTTCACCACTCCCCAACACTGGTAATTTTCTGTTTGGAACCCACAGCTTACAGCAGACAGAGCTAGCTGTTTCAGCAGCAGGACATTTTGAGGGCCGTCTCTGACTGAGGCAGGCGATGCAGGGCAGGCAGGTGCTGTTTGCTGACGGGGTGGGTGGGTGTTGGTAAGCACGCAGGTACTCTCTCCAGCAGGCTGGAAGTGTACATCCGTGTCAGGGCTCCTTGGCAGGGAGTCTGCCGGAGCAAACCCTGCCAGAGGTAAGGAGGGTTGCTGTGGGCGACGTGCCACGAGCGCTGCCTCACTGCACCTGCACGTTGCCCAGGTAGAGGCCAAACCTGTGACAGGCGCGTCAGGTGTGCCGTGCCGGGTGTGAGGGGTGGGGGGGCATGGGGCGGGGGAGGGGGTAAGGGGCAGGGTAGCGTTGCCATGGTTTCTCCCTTTCTTGCCCGGTGAACACATTCGACCTGACAGGCGTCCCTGGAGCCGGCCGTGGAGCAGATGGCAGGGACACGTTTTTCCGTCAGCGTAAAAACCGCGGCGAAGCATCCGAGCCTCCTGTGCTTCGGCAGCGAAACCCACCATATCAAAAAATATAATCAAGATCAAGTGCAGTGCCTCTATACACCGTTACCAATCTGCATGAGCATGCCGTGGCATACCTGGCCAATGTAAAGGTGAGCACGAACCGCACACTCTCTCCCTGTTTGGCATGGCATGTGTCTCCCCTACGGGGGCTACGACGGGAGAAGAGCTTCCATTTCACAAAATGTCAAGGCAGAAATGACGACCTCTTGCGCATCACCAGAAACCTGCTGGCATGCTGGAGTGAGTGACAGACATGGAGGAGCTGGAGGAGTTTCCCTTGCATTCGCTCACTGCGGCTTCTGCTCCATGGGAAAGGCCACAGTATGGTGCAGTGGTAAGGAGCAGGGCTCGTAACCGAAAGGTTGCTGGTTCGATTCCCTGCTGGGGCACTGCTGCTGTACCATTCGGCAAAGTACTTAACCCAGAACTGCCTCAGTAAATATCCAGCTACATAAATGGACTGTATGTAAAATTGTAACCTATATAAGTTGCTCTGGATAAGAGCATCTGCTAAATGACTTGTCTATCCAGAACTTTCTCTGCCGTTGTCCCCCAGCGGTGGAATGAACTTCCACACTTCATCCGTTCTGCCGAGTCCCTCTCTGTCCTCGAGAAACATCTGAAGACACAGCTCTTCCGCTCTCACCTGAGCACCTGAAACACGGCCACCTAAAGGAATTTCTGATGTCTCAAAACTGTTTCCTATTAAACTATTAAAAAAAGTAATCTAATGGTTTAATTCACTCGTTATCTCTAACAGCTAGCTTGTGCCTTGTCTGGCCAACCACTGAAACCTGGTCATGCAGTGCTTCTATTATTGTTGACTCCTTATGGTTTTTTGCTTGTGTTTTACTCTGCCTCACTTGAAAGTTGCTTTGGATAAAAGCATCTGCGAAATGAATAAATGTAAATGTAATATAAATGACTGAAATGTAATGTAATTTAAAGGCTGCAGGCCTGAAACAAGTGAAATGTCAACAGCAGAAGGGAAAGTAGAGTGGAAAATGGAGGTGAGCACAAAGACCCTCCCATTGTGGGTGCTCTGCTGATGAAGACACAGGTGTGGCTGTGCTGTAAAGGAGAGTGCAGGGTTCACCCTCTCTGGTGTCATTAGATATCTCTATGATAACCGGAGAAACAGCTGTAACCCCCATTGTCCGAATTCATGCCATGCCATCAAGTTAACTCACCATGGAGTCTGCCCTTAGATAACTCCGCCCACAGTCCTGGTCTCAGTGAAGCAGCACCAGAGAAGCTACGTGACCAGAAATTTTGCGGTTCATTCCATCTCGGTGGGTCTGACCAGCTGCGGACACACATCCGAGCTGACGTTTCTTCACGGTTCTGGTTGCTAGTGGAATAGGGGTTTAAGTGGAGGATCAAAGTGTTTTAGACAGTTCTAGAGGTTTTCACCCTCTCAAAATGATAATTAGGAGCACTGAGTCGAGTCCTGTTTGCTAGACAAGGTGGAATGATAATTCAGTCATGTGGAGCCTATATGTTTGTGCAGCATGCATTCTGATAAAGTCTATGTTTCACATCACCATGAAGACGCCTATCAAATTCAGCTGGTGCATACTCAGAGAGTAAAATAACAATCTGTCATTAGTGAACACACTAGGTTAAAGGACTATAAAATGGTGTGAACAGCATGTTGGAAATTTGAATCTAATTTTACATTTTAATGACATGAATAGAATTGATACATACGCTGGTGAGCATCAATGCATTTTTCATTTTGAAGATACTAAGTAAGTGTCGCTTGTAAAGATAAGTAAGTGTCGCTTGTTTCCTGTAGGAAAGTATGATCAAGGTGAACTATATCGGGATAACGAGCTGTTCTACATTATAGTGGTATCACACTTAATTGGCTCCAAGCATATTTTGTACAGGCAAACGGCCTCAAATACCATCTTTTCCAGGGGTAGGTGACATGAAAACACAAATGAATTCAGAGTCCTGAATTTCATCACTGCTCTCTTCAGTGGTACCGTTAACGAGCATTAACAGGATTCACAAAGCTAAATGTAAGTCTACATTACATTACATTATTGGCATTTAGCACTCTTATCCAGAGCAACTGACATCAATTACAAGTTACTTTTTTTAAACAATTTTATCCATTTATACAGCTGGATATTTACCGAGGCAAATTGTGGGTTAAGTACCTTGCCCAAGCGTAGTGCCCCCGTGGGGAATCAAACTGGCAACCTTTCAGTGATAAGGCCTTAAACATTATGCTACACTGCTGCCCACTCACTGCAGTCTACTCATGTTGGTGAAGTAGCCAAGGTTTCCCTATAGGATAAGAGTATAGTGATACTAAAATGCCATACCTGGCTGTAAAATACACACAGAGGGAGTAAGATGAGATTAGAGTGCATCTCTCACCATGTCAAAAGGAAGGAAGACAAACTGCTTCACATCTGTACTAGTAATGTGTTTAACTGCTCTTGGTTTACCTTGTAACCAGGTTCTCAACAGCATTTAGCTTCATACAGGCCTGGCCTGGCGGTCTCTGATTCCCTTTGGGAGTGGTTACTGTGGCACTGACACTCCGGTCTCTGCAATGCTTTCACCTGCTCTTACATACGTATGGCACCTGAACGTCAAACTTCACTACCCCAGCCGCACCCACAGTGACAGGAAATAAACCTGCTTTGTACGGTCATAATCTTTTCTCTCTCTGAGTTAAATGCGAACTGCATGCTTTTATATGCACATCTCTCTATTTCTCTCCCACTTTGCTGTCAGTGACTTATCCTCCGCCTGTCTCTACAGGAGTCAGGTCAGGCCAGTAATTTTTTGCAACCGAACCTGCATGTCTCAAGCCATTCAAGAAACATCTACAGTAATTCTCCTGTTCTCTCTAATCCTCCCAGCTCAGAGACCGAGGCAGGCACTCCAGATGTTAGGTGGATGCTGTTGATCTGATATTTTAGCATCACTAAAAATCACTCTGGTCTTTTCAAACTGCTGTCCAGCGTCAGGGAGGAGGGAGAAAAACAGGTCTGACAAAGAGTCCATCCTCACCCCCCAGCAAACGAGCGCGCGCGCCTGCGCGCACACACACACACACACACACACACACACACACACACACACACACACGCACACACACACACACACACACACACACACACACACCTCACGTCTCTGCCTCTTTATATCAGTAATCATTCGATTAATAACTTTTCTCACATACTAATTACTGTAATTAAAGAGAATGACATTCACTTCCTCCAGTAACAGTCAGCTATCACTCAGCCATTGCTGGGTGCCAAATACAGAAGCCAGCTTCGAAATGAGCTGCCTCATGAATTATGTTATGTTATGTTAACGTTTCTAATCAGCCAGTGCTTTCTTTCTCTCTGTATTTTTCTGGCCCAGTTAGGCTAATACACAAAAACAACAAATTGTTGACCATCGCTAGTGTCGTAAAGTAAGCAAACTCATTTCGTAAAGTTAATCTATGATCTGTTCCAGCCCGACTCGGTCTGTGCCGCATGACGGTGGAAGACTTTACATTCGTCCCTCACGATGCAGCTGTATAGCGCTCTCTCTACCCGTATGCTGCAGTCTGTTAAACACAGTTTGCCGTAGTACTATAAAGCACACAGCAAATCTGTTTTGTGTCGTAATCACAACGCACGTCGGCCCTCGCCACGGCCTCACCTCTGTCGGCTTCCTGCGCTTTTCAGCGCAGTGTTGAGAATCATTCTCGCACCCGTGCAAAAACTTATTAAACAAGCCAGCGATGTACCAGAAACTGCATACGCTATTCGGACATGCACGAAAAATACTCTCCCCGGAAAACCAAATGCCCCCAGCAATATTTTTATTCCTTGAATGTTTTATTTTTAAAGTCTGAACTCATCACACCAAGGCGCTAATGAATGTGCCCCTCTCTGTGACCTCTGACTCATGCTCTCTGCCAATCGGAGAGGAGATCAGTAGTGACCACAGTGCATGGTGCACTACACTGGCTACCCAAGGTACTCATTCCCCCCTTAAAATAATATGGCACAAAAGTGTAAAATAACTCCATGCATAAATTCCACTTTTTCAAAATTTATTAATAATCATTCTATACTACTGTACGGGCTCTCAGTCGTATTTTTAGGACACAAAGGACTCTTTGGACTGTTATGTTTTCTCGTCATAAAAATGTATATTATAAGGGGGTCCTACCCAGTATTAGAGAGGTGTACCTCATAAAGTGTTCATTGAGTGTATGTTTTGCAGGTTTGGTAATTAAAGGTGTTTCTTACCAGAAGTGGGGTTGAAACCCATACAGACATGCATCTGTTGTATCTTAAGAACCAGCAAGCTTTTGGCTACAAGCCCTGCTCCTCACCACTACGCCACACTGCCGCCATTTTCAGGGTGATGAAACTTGAAACAGGTTGGGCCACTGTTTCTTCGCGCCTACGGTTAGTTCGGTGTGTTCTGCGGTTTTGTGTATCCAATTTCAGGGATACGGCGGTTTCAGAAAACTTGCCTGCTGTATGATGATGGTTTCCCCATCAGCCCTGGAAGAGCGCAGAGTGCGGCTGGTGCTCCCTGCACAGGCTGAGATGCCTACAGCCTCCTCTGCTTTGCCGTCTGCTGCTGGCTGGATGGGGCATGTTTCCCTCCTGCTGCTGGCTGGACGGGGCATGTTTCCCTCCTGCTGCTGGCTGGACGGGGCATGTTTCCCTCCTGCTGCTGGCTGGATGGGGCATGTCGTCCAGCCTCGGAGAATGCAAAGCAGGTTGTGTGATGAAGAGGTCAGGGGAGAGAAAATATGGGAGACATCGCTGCATCATGAGATCGAAGACGACCTTGTGGATCTTAACGGAAATGCATCCGTCATCATCCATGCGTGACCATGTATGCAGGTTTAGCCTTGGGACCCGGATGTCTGATTCACTGGGGGGGCGGGGTATGTCTCTGCCTTACTCTCTGACATAAGCCTGCTGGAACAGGCAAAAGGCAAGACAGCTTCTTGGGTCCTGGCCTGTTTGCTGTGTAATCTTGTTTGTGCTTTTATGTGGGATTAAGCATGAGAGCATGGCACAAGTTGACAAGTGTACAAACAGGTGCTTTTTGGTGCATTTGTGATTCCCTGATTGAGATTGGCCAATTCAGCAAACCTGCCCTGGGTAACAGAGCTGACATTTAGCTGCTCCTTTATAAAAATATTTTGTGGCTTTGTATGACTTGCCAACCAATGTTCTTTATCTAAAGAAAAAGTTCTGTGTGGAATACTACTCTACATGAGTCTAGATCAAGTGCTTGTTTGGATTAAATCTTACCTATTTTACCAGGTAGCTGTGAGTTTGACTTTATTTTAGCGTTTGTAATTGAGTAGATAAAGTGTTGGCTAGCTAACTGAGGCCTTCTATTCTTTTTTGTTTGTTCTCTCCAGATCAAGAGTATGGGTATGGGGCCACTGTGCAGTAGTATTTTGGACTGAGCTTCACAACGGAAATTCATCATTCAGCTTGATAAAAAGAACCATCAGATTATATTCACTTGCTTCCATTCTCTACTTCAGGTTACATTTGAAGGGTTTTTCATTATTATGCTTTCAAACCATCACGCTACAGCTCTGTCTGAATATAGTGTCGGGTTGGGTTGTGGTGGCTGTGTATTTCTAATTAAAGTTTGTGCATGTTCTCTTTGTAATCATGCCCTTTCATCTCAGTCTGAGCTGGCATTGACAGAGGCTGTCAGGGGGATGTCAGCCATGTTGGTATTAAGGCCTCTGATTTATCAAACGCACGACTAGAGGCACTTCACCAATTTCCCCCGAGGCGATCCATCAGTGCGGCTGTCAGCTCCCATCTTGGGTCGCCACCCTGGGCACTCTGCCCTAACCCATCTTCCCAGATACTTCAAACCATTACGGTCAATATGCAACACCTAATCTCTCGAGTCGGGTGCAGAGCTACTGTATGACCTAATAATGCAGCAACAGCCACAAAGTAAAGATATGCGGGAAGGGTTTTATAAATTTGATTAACACATGTCAAAAGTGTCTTCTCTTCAAATTCAGTTGTACCCTGTCAGTCAGCTTTCAGGATAGCCAAGGAAAGAGGATTGTTTTTCTTTGCCTGGATTGGGGTTCTTAATTGATTTTTTTTTACTTTTTAAAAAATTTAAAGTAAAATTTGAAGTGGAGCTGCTCAGACCTTATTCGAACTCCTCTAGGTGTCCTTCCAGGTAACCGGCAGCAGCTAACTCAAAGCATAAGCCTCCGAAACCAACACAAGTTTTGACAAAGCCAAGGCTCGGATGCTGAGGAGAAAATGCTGTATTTATTATTCAGTTTATCATTCAGTTTCAGATTAGAAACTGTCTCCTTTGATTGGAAACGCTTTCTAGCATTAATAATAGATTTAATAATACATTCGAATCTATGTGCATTTCTTAATAATTCAATACATGTTACATTTACATAATGCATTTAAACATGAGAGAATAACATTGCAGACAAGACAAATTCTTCCTGAATGTAAAATTAATTTCCCTCAACAGTGGAGGCAGAGTTAATCTGATACTGAGGTCTGTGGATCTGTAAGAGAAGCATACAAGGAATCATGTAACACCAGATACTTTTTATATTAGCGTACGATGCATTTCAGCTTCCGTAAACCAGCAGGCCTTTAAACAATACCTATTTTCAACTATAAGTGTTGTTCCCTGATCAAGTCAAAGTGAGACAGACCCTAGCAGAAACTCCAAAAGCACATATCTAAAGCAGAGAGTGTCTCAGCTGCAGAGCATAGCCAACTATGATGTCAAATGAATCATTGCAAATTGTGCCTCTTTCTTCCGAAAGGTAGTTCTGGGGTTGAAAACAGAACTGATAGAGGCCCAGACAGATATTCAGCAATGTGGTCATTACATTGTACCGCTATGTCATGAATAAGAGAACAGTTCTGGTCCAAAGGGAGGTTTTTAATGCATAAATCGTGTCCAGTCCGTGTTCATATGGGAAGGGGAGCACAAAAATGACAGCATTTCTCAGAAGAGAGGGTGCTGGCTGCCACAGTCAAGGCAATTATTCTAAATGTGTGTGGCTACTTTAAATAGCTACGCAACAGTGCACATTTTCCAGATAATAAAAAATGATTTCATGCAGAAATAAAGTATGCCAATGTGTCATCTTTAAGACCTTGGAAATAATTTACTGTGTATAACCATATTTTAGTAATGTGGAATATTTTTGTGCTGGTCCTTGTAGGTTCCATGTTTGATACTGAAAAACAAAGCTCAAAGACAATTCAATTCCCTCCATTTCCCCCACTTGCTCTTACATGGGTTTTAGAGATATCTTTTTTCCTCTGGGCAATTTAACTCATGAACTGGACCTCTAACACAGCCCAGTCCCTCTTAATGTGTCATTTTGAACAGGTTTAATGTGGCTGGCCTGCGTCAAAGAATTTGGCTATAAAAAGCCGCAGACTCCAGTTGCAGAAGTCCGCGGTGATTCAAGCGGTAGTGGTACAGAAGGGATGTGGGGAGCTGAACACCAGTGAACACCTTACCTGAGCAAAGAGAGGTCTGCTCTGCACTGATGTACATGATACAGACTGGAGCATCTGAGCAGAAGCCTCATCTACCGCACCTGCATCATCTACTTACCGGGAAGGCGCTCATCTGAGCAGAAGCCTCATCTACCGCACCTGCATCATCTACTTACCGGGAAGGCGCTCATTGTGCCTGCAAACTGGTTATGAAATGAAACCGTTAAGCACATTAAATAAAACAATAAAATAAATGTAACAGTATTAAAAACATAAATACCCTACCATAGTCAGAGAAAGAAAATATTTAATATCTCTCGATCCATTGAGAGATATAAAACCATAATGCTGAGCTGGGGTTTGTTTCTTACAGAGACTTGCTACATATGTGCTTTCTGTGCTATCCGCCATGTAATAACATTCTCGTTTATGTGTTTCACAGAGAACTAACAAAATTTGCTCAAACATTGCCCCTTAAAATGCACATATTGGTAGCTTGTTAATAATTCAAATTCCCTGACACTGGCTGTTTACATGGCAGAAGTACAGTGAACATAGTGAACATGCTTTGAAATCTCACACAGAACATAACTCATTTCATATTAGTGTTTGATTTAATAAATACAGGGTTGCCAGCCAATCCAAACACAAGCTCTTGATTATTTTTCCTGTTAATCTACAGATTGCAACTGTGTACATTAGTGAGTTTAGACGCTCTGAAAAAGCATTTCCCTTTATCAACAACATTTTGTTAGTCATTTACAGCTCTAACTTGCTGGCTAGCTACCAAAACTGTACTTATCTAGCAATACTGGAAAGATTGCTCATTGATATATGAAGTTATTATTATTTATTATTATTATTACTTAATTATTATTATTAAGTTATTATTTTATTAGAATCCAAGATCAGCTGTTTGTACATATGTTCTATTTTCATATTTTCTCATCAATATTACTTTTCTCACTATTCCTTGAATGTTGCTATCAAGTTGACAAACTTTGTTGTAAACTACAGCTTCAGTTAATCAATCAGTGTGATTAAATTGGTACAGCTCTACTTAAATCAGATCTGCATAGAAAAATATGTTAGGATGAATCTAGATGAATATTGTTTTGCAGATGTCACTTATCAATTCCACACCCAGTTTACAGTGAAATATAAATTATGGTGTTAGGTCTCAGGTGTCCCTGTTCTTAATGTTTCTAACATACACCACCGTTGAGTAAACATGGGCAGTCCCACATTCCTACATTCCACTGGGGATTCACTATGAATAGGCAGTCATTCATTTAGCACCATAAACATCCAATCAATGTCAATCATTTAAAGACGGTTAGAATATCAAGACAACTAAACTAACAAGGCAAATAAATCAAATATTCTTCAGTGATATTGCTGTTTTTACTGAGTTTCAGATGCTCTCTGATCTGTGACTCTCAACTCAGTTATACATGCCCTTCTATGTCTCTCCATATGCATGCAATAGCCAGCATACACGTGGGTGCTCAGTCTGTTTGGCTTTATATTTTAAATTTAGCAACTTACACATATGTCAGATTCATACTTTCGCACGTGACTTATTCCTGTCTCATTTATCTTCAATTTCTCTTCCTCTTAACAAGCAACAGGGGTGCCATGTTATGAGCAAAGATGGCCCTGCAGTAATTTTCGACTGTTCAGTAATGTACTGCCCAATTTCAAGCTTGCGCGTCGAGTCACTTGAAACAAAACAAAAATTAACCTTGGTGGTGACTTTGCATAAACCCTAACTTCAGTAAAGCTCACACAAGCAAATCTGAAAAGTAGCCCTTCAGAGATTTTATCATCTACAAGGAGGGACAGTTTTAGGTCTGCATTTCTACAGGAACCTGCTAAAATTTCTCAAAGGAGGAAAGACTCCCCCATAGAGATTTTAAGAGGTATTGGAAGTAGGACTTTCCATATCACAGAAACTTCCTCACAGATTGAGGTGGTTTGTAAAAATAAGCACATTACACATTCGGTAATTCAGGATAACCTACATATAAGAAAGCAACTTCAGGGATATCAGCCATGAAGCAAAAGACTAAATTACAACTTCTTATAAAGCCTATAAATTGCACTAGTATAAGTGGCTGTTCTCTTGTCATGATATGACTGCTCTGCCTACTTGCAAAAAAAGACCAGCGCTCAGACATTACCAGGATTAAAGTACGCTCTGTATGTGTCACATGTCTGAACTGTATACTGCCTTCAATAAGGGAGGTAATAGGCTTAAGAGTGTTGCTGTATAACATAAATGCTGAGCATTTAATTTATCCATTTAAGTCAGGTAAAGGGAAAACAAGATGATTTTCATTGGATAAATGTCACAGAAACTACCTCACAAGAACAGTACAGCTAAAAGACTGTTCTGACACAAAGCTGATAATGTTTTATGAAAATGGATGGATATGACAGAATTTTTATCATATGTTTCTATAAATGGTGTTACTTCTGTCTCCCACCTACAGGCAAAACAGACTACACCAGCTCTAATGGATAAACAGATTATGAAAGAGCAAAAGTACCCTTTGCTTTGAGAAAGACACGTTCATAAATATTATTCTCCTCCCAACTCTCCAGCAGAAGCAAGCAGACCTCAAGCTGCCATTCAAAAAGTGTAATCTTAAAATGTCAGCCTCATTTGAGGAGTGTGACATATATGAATCATAATAACAGAGTGACACATTCTACATATGAAAGTATAATATTGGCTGCTAAATACAAATCTCAGCAGATGGATGTGGTGCAACGTTCTATACAGTTACTGATCAAGGTCATAATCATTTGTATTTGATCATAATTGATATGCAACATTAATATGGTCAGTCAGCATGCCTCCCTGTCTGACAATGGAAGGATACACAAGACCTCTGGTATTTATGTCTGTTGTGTCCCATATGCTTTCATATGTATATGACATTTTAATATGAGATGAGGAATTCAAGAATGAGCATTGTTATTAACCTCAATAAATACTGTTTACGTTGAATTGCATTGATGGACTGCTCGCACAGCAAAGGGAAATTTTTGTAGCTGTTCCCTTGACACTGGGCAGAATTGTTATAACTGCATCAACTGAAGTGGAAAGTGGGACTTTTTAATTTAACATTTTATGCCGTGGTCTGAAAAGGTGTTTCTCTCAGTGTTGGTCAGTGTTTTCAGTTCGTTGTAGCTGGTAGAGTGAATCTGGTAGCCAACAGAGGGCAGTCTAATCTATGGCAGTGTCTGACAAACTTGTGACACCTTTTTTTAGTGCAAACACGTAGACTGTCACCATGACAAAGTAAAGTACTGTATTTTTATGATTTTACCATCCACTCATGCATATTATGTATGCATATCTTGAAAACTGAGCCTGCAATTACATGCTTTTTTTGGTCCTCATTAAAGTGAACAGTTTAACGATGCCTCTTACAGCAATCCCAGACATCATGTAAGTTAGAGTTACAGAAATAAAAAAAAAAAAAGTGTCTGGCATATGATTCTAACGTTTTTCACTTTTTCCTCACAATTCACTCTAACTCTTCATTTGCAAGTAAATTTCCAGAAACTAAAGTTTTGGCGCAGTTCAGAGTGACAGAGGGCCTCATGTGCGCGTAAACCTAATGTAAACGTACAAGGATATTTTTCCATAAGAGCTGGGGCTCACTGGTGCATGCCGGAGGCGGAACAGTGGGAGTTTTCTCTGCAGTTACAGGGAAGCGCTGCTGCCGACCTGTAATCTTCCAGTGGGTGATCAATTTGGGGAGTCCTCTGTGATGTCCCCCGACAGCCTTCAGTCCAAAGCCGTTTGGATGCGGAGAGAAGGCAAAGCCTGTTAAAGCGGAGCTGCGTATCGAGCCGGCGTGCTGAGGCAGGCCTTATCTCCTGTGAGGCTCAGCTCTTAACTTTCCCCGGCAACTTCCCGCTCTGCTCAGATGCTAATAGCCACGGCTGCCTAGCCGCTTATTGACTTTTATACATCAAGCCATTATACTGAGGGGGATGGAGTCAATCATTACTCAACATGACTGAAATAGTAAACCAGAAAAAATCGATCGGGGATCAATTCATCAATTAGATTATCAAGTGATCTGTTGGGAACGGACATCATTTAAATTCATGACTCTCTCCCCGGGATAAAAATGAACACCGAGTTTCTGAATAGTAATGCGCTAGCAATTTTTTCGGGGTGGAATTCCTGAGGAGGCATTAACGTTTGGGCTCTTTGTCTTTCAGAAAATACCCCTGAACTCTCACTGCTGACGCCTGAATGTGCATCTCCACCACCACGACGCTCTTCTGATGCATCAGCCCACCGCGAGGTGGTCTCTGGCTGCAGGAACACGTGAGCTACTGAAGACTGGCACAGACGACCCTCTCTTTTGGCGCGTGGCAGGAGGAGAAAAGCATATGTTCCGGACACAGTGCGGTGAGCAGGTGAGAGAGGGTCTGAGTTTAGGGGCCGGCCTCGCCGTCCTCGCTCCCTCCAGCTCTCATTATGAACATTATGTCACTTCCTGTGATCCTGCTCCCCCCCGCCAGTGTCCATTTGTAAGCCCTGAGCTGCGGCCAGACGGCCGGCCTGCACCCTCCGCGCCGCTGCGGCCGCGGCCAAAAATACCTGCACTCTCCCGCCAACCCCTGCCATATGGCCGCACCGATTACATAACACCAGGGGTTACGTTGGGCCATTCAGCGCAATCCCGTGATGCAAAACATAAAAGCGTCTTCATCTCTTACCACCGAACTGCAAGGTGAACCCTCCACGTGGGGAAGCGTATTCATGTTATCTGTATCTGAGCCAACGGAAAGGGAAACGGAAAAGCCGCCGCTGGTGTGATTACAGGCCGCGCCGGCGTGTGGTTTTACCACGGTTTCCGAAACGGCGGGCTTTGAATCGTCACTCCTCGCTGGGAGAGGAAGGTATGGTTACCGTCACCGTGTTGTTGTGCTACGCGGCCGAGCTGTTATGACATCCTCGCTAAATGTGGCGAGTTTTCCAGTAAAGTGCTGATGGAGTCTCCACCCCCCCCCAGGCGCCCCTCTGTCACAGGAGACAGTCCTGCTGTCAGTCATGCCTCAGAGCCGAAAGCTAACAGACCTTTCACTGAGCTGTTTCAAAAATCAGCCCTCAGCTCACAGGATCACCCTCTAAATTCTGTTAATTCCTTGTCATTGTTTGTAAATTGAAAAGTTTGTGTGTTACAGACTAAAAATGCACATTGTCCAAAATGTGCAATTAAGAAAACTGGGTGGATGGAAATCAATTAAGAGAACATACTTTATAACTGTTACTACTGAGAAATTTTATACATGAAAGACAATACCAAAGTGAAAGAGACAGAATATCACATTTCACTAATAAAATAATTCAAGGTCTCAGTTCTTAAACCTACACATTAAGTTTTTTTTAAATAATGAATGTCAGATTATCATCATAATTTGAAATAACAAACAGCACAATGATGACATTTTAATAATTTATATTTGATTACTTTTTAGGATTTTGCACAGACTTGCCCTGCTGTGTGCTAATGTTTGTTCTTCTCCTTTTATAATCACTCAAATCTTTATGAAGACTCTCCACAAAACAAAACAAATGCAAAAAAAAAGCTTTCAGAATACAAAAATGACAAGTACAAAACTCTGAAAAGGGCCCAAATGCCCTATGAAAAAAAAAAGAAAGAAAAAATGTGTATTTGAATAAGCTACACATCTAATCTTATCTCTACTGCAGCTTTCAACCTCAACTATACACGTTTAGCGTCAGTGGGAACAGTGAGAATTGCTTGGATGAGAACAGCCTTTATGAAGAGTACTATATTTGGAAACACCCTGCAAGATGATCTGCAAATTAATGAACAGAGCTCCTAATGGACTATTAAAACGCATATGCAGTTAAACACACTTTTAGATTTTGACAGTATAAAATGTGGTATAAAAAACTGAATGCTTAAGATGGTTCATTGCCATACCCTTTATCAGGAGGCATTACAAAAATAACTAATGATTCTGCTTTTCAATGAAAAAAGATGCAACTAAATTCACACCTACACTATGAGTAATTGTGTGTTTTTTTAAGCAGAGCATAAATCTCCTTGGAAACTGATTACAACCAGCATTCAGCATTACACAGATTCAGAAGAAGTAGACTCTAAAAGAAAAAATACATGATAAACTGAACCCTGAAAAAATATCCTCTTGATTAATATCTCCACCCCCTCATGTCTGATTATATACATTATTTATGCAATGTACATACAACTCTACACACATACACATACATTGCATATAGCTTCTCTGATGAGGCAGTTCATATTTTTTCACAAAATGGCACTCCTCCATTGCGCAGTGCAGTCATAGGAGCTTATACACCAGCACAGAATATATGGATGATCATGGCATCACAACATTTATGTAGCTAATTTGTTAATGTTATTATATATAAAACATATAACATACAGCAACAAATATTTCTTTATATGTAGAATGAAGTACGCAAAAGGAATATATTCATTTCCGCTTTCCCTCACGTGATGTCATAGGAAAACAGGAGAATTATTTTAGCTCAGCCCTCTAAAAATCCTTATGTTTCACTGCACAACAACACATATAGGAGGCTATAACATGGGTTCTAATCAAATTCTCAAATCAAGAAAAAAACCCCAAAAACCTATTCATCAAATGATCTTTGAGGCCTGAAGCAGATGACAACTTGTGTTGCACAAATAGAAAAGCACTCACAGCTCAGAAAGATACACTAACTTCTTATATACTCTCCCAGAAGCCTATTTAAGCTTACATTCCCAAACGATCACATTCTTCAATAAAGATAACACCAAAGAGGAATCAATAAAGATAAAGCTAAAATTTCAGTGAAATGATGTTGCTCTGTTGGCATTTCATCTTTAATGTGTCACCACAGGTGTACCAGTTAATTAGAGAGAAATAGCCAATCAGTAAACGACATATTGCAGACAAAAGGCAACATTAAGCCTGCAATATGTTGTTTCTTGATTGGATATACCTCTGCAATTAACGGGTACACCTGCGGTGACACTTTAGAGATGAGTATAAAATGTCGCCAACAGAGTAACACCACTTGGATTCTATGTACCCTTGATTTATTAAAGGCAGTTTTGTAGATATTGCAGAGTTTAGTAAGAGTACATAAGAAAAATAACAAGCAAACATATCTTAGCAAACTGTGAGTGCTGGATCTTCTATTTTTGTACAACACAGGTTACTCTATCTTCTCCTTTTGTTAACTGAAAAAAATTTTTTTTGTTAATTGAAAACAAAGTAGTTCCAACCCCATACTTTTTCCAGTCCTCTCAAGAGGGATCGGCTCTGTCACCTGCTGTAATAATATGTGCTGCCCTCCCCAGCTCATGAACGGGCAGGCAGCATTAATCATGCCCGGATTAAACTCCTCATCCATCACCCGTCATTGTCCGACAACAGGGAGCAATCTTCATTTTGGATAAACGCTCTCCACCTCTTCACTGGAGTGCAGTTAACTCTAGCCAAGTGCTCTGGGGGTTTCACCAAAACGAGTGAGGCGATCATGATAGACCACTTGACCATGCCACCTTGTTGTCCCTCTCAACAACTCCTAAACAACTCCCATACAGACCTACACTGCACAATCTCCTCTGTCAAAGAATAGTTGCCACGGCAACTCAGCCAGGAGAGCTGCCTCAGGCAAGGTCAGTATCCATAAAGTTTATGAGGTCCATTTCAGACACTAAAGCCAGCGCAGATGGCAGTCAAGGTTATGAGCATGATTCACCAATGATCATGCGAAACATAAAAATGTTGTTTTTTGGGTTTCTGTGAGAAGGCTGTGTGCTGATGGATTGGGTGTTCGGTACCATGTCTACTCCAAAGACTGCCTCTTGCCTCTTGCTTCTTGCCAATGTGTGCTGGAGAACTCTGTGAGAGTGCTAATGAGTGAAGAATCCCCTTTGGTGAGAGTCATACATCATATTCCTTTGCTTTTTTAAGTGCCGTGGGTCCAGAACATTGGAATACAGAGAGGAATGTGATTTAGCTCAGAGCAGACAAATCAGTTATTTATAGGCCTGGTTAGAAGTGGCCTGAATAACATTAAATAGACACAAATTTTGGATTTTTCATATGTGTAGAATTGCAGCATTGATATCTACATACACCATCGGCAAAAATTAAGTAACCACATAATAAATGGTCTAGCTTGCTAGTTAACTAGTAAATGAGTTGCAACGGTAATGTCTTTGCTGAGTTCTCTTGCTAAAACAACAATTTCTAACACTAACAAGTAAATGAGTTGCAACTATTTCACTTTTACCCGTTATCTGTTGGAGGTCGCATCAACTCAAAGTCTTCTTAAACCTGTTAACAGCCAGTTTTGATTGGCTAAAATGAACACGAGCTGCATGCAACTCTAGCAACGTTTTAGGTACATAACAAAGTTTACAGCCCAGCTGCTCACTGCAGTAAACTGCGCAGTGTTACTGATGTACATGTAATTAGTTTGCTATCACATGACTCAGGGCTGTTCAATAAAGATCTGAGGCTAAAGCCGCGAAGGCCCGTGCTGATGTCACTGGCACCCTTGCCATAAGCCGCTGCCACCAGCTGGTATACGTTGTGTATAATAAACATGAATGCAGTTCATGGACTGCAGCACTGTGTACTTTTATGTCCATAAGCAGTCAGTTACTATGAGTGTTAGGTAATATTTCTGTGTGTCTTGTATGTGAAAAATCTTTTCATCTGTTACCAACAACATTAAAGGTTGTAAGGCACGCAAAACCAGCTGAAAATTGTTTCTGAACGCTTGTGAATGATCGTTAATGCCATTAAGTAGTCTTTCGATTGCTAATGAATTAGTGTAAAAGTCACTGTGTGTCTACACACAGTATGCTGAGCGTAATGCTTAGAAAACATTATCCATGGCCGTGATAGAATCCGCAAAGTGGTGCTGAACCTTTTTAAAAAATTACTTTTATGATACTTCTCATAACTGCAGGAAGGGGACAGTAATATACCCACCTTTCATTACACTCTCTGCTCCCATCTGTCAGCACCTACTGTAACTGGCACCAGTGCCAGCTGCAATCCATCACAATCTGCCGGTCTCTGGCATGAGGCATACAGCAAGAGGTGTTCTGTTATTGTGCGGTACATGAGGCACCACACACAGTGTACTTACGCTACCTACCTGCAGTACCAACACAGCTCACTGCTTCTGTCGCTCTGACGCGCGTGGCATTGTGCGTTTAAAGTGCTTATAGTATCAGTATGATACACGTACACATCCTGTCTCCTTTGCCTCCTGCCTCTCCCTCTGCTTCTGCCAACTCGGCCAGCTGCTCTGGCTGCAGCATCGAGCTTTTACTCGCTCACAGCTGAGGTAACTCCTGCAGAAGAAGTGTAAGATCTCCCTTGCCTTTGTCTGTTGGCGTAGAGGGCACGCGTCCGCCGAGTGCCTTCATCACAGCGAGCCACCCTCATCCGATAGGCCTCCTCGTCTGACAGGAAGCTGGCCCTCGTGACACGGGGTTTTTTTTTCATACTTAACCACACGCCGAGCGCACCATATGTTTGCTCCACCCTCGCTCCTCATGAATCATGAATGCTACGATACACAAAACATTTGGAGGTGAAAAACAATTCAGCGTGACAGTGATTACTCTAAAAAAAGAGGTTTGCTTGAGTCTCAGGGGTGCTTAACATAGAAAAGGCTTTTATTTCTAAGTGACCTGGTGATTGGAATGGTCTGCCAGCCCACCTGAAAGCTGTCAGAAATGTAACTGCAGTTAAAGAAAAAGAAAAAAAAAGAAACAAAATCCCTTCTTACATTCGCAGACATTTGGTTCTTGATTTTGAATGGAAAAGTAATTGGCTGAGCATGTCTTTTTGCTGTTTTTTCCTGTGAGTTTGTTTATGACAGGACTGTCTTGAAAATGAGGTGTTTCTGCTCATACATAAGGGTTTTATCCTGTGGTCCATATGTCTGAATAAGTAAATAAATAAATATGCCTGCTGTCCTCCTTTTCGACTTCATAGTCTTATTAATTCAGAGATTTGCTTCCCAAAGGTGAAGTTTTGATTCACAGGAGAAAGGAAGGTGCTGGTGGGGGGAGGGGGGGGGGGGGGCATGACACAACATTTTCTTTGTTGCCACCACGAGGATTAATATTTAAATATATTCATATTTGCACATAACCTCAGCCATGGCCAGTCACTATGTTACATCAGTTTGTTGCATGTTATGCTTGAAAAGTTGGTTTTTCCTCACAATATGTGGCAGAATGAAGATGCAAACAGTCACTGTTTAACCATGTTGATAAGTATGCATCTGTCACTGCCTCAAAACACACACACACACACACACACACACACACAAACCTGACCATTCTGGTTTACTCAGTTTTCTTAAGGAGGTCCCTGACTCTGGGGTCACAGTCACAGATTCATCAATCTGTTCCTAGCCCTTACGTAGTGAACTCGTTTCCTCAGCTTTATGCAAATAAAATGGATTCATAGTGGATATGAGAGCTTATTTTTCTGCACTAACCCTGCTGAGCATCTGTGCTGCTTGAAGAGTCTGCACTCTTCCACACCCCCTCCAATTAAACCCATGGTGCTCCAGCTGGAAGGACTTTTTTTGATTATGAACTTTTTCGGAGCCCGTGAGAAGAATGGTTCAAAGTTTAAAAGATGCAAAAAAAAAAGCCAGAGAAGACATAACTCTGGGTCTATACCCCCTAAACTGGAGATCGCCATAATTGTTTGAAGCCTCTTTAAGATCCTTCATGCTGACTGTACTTTGCAAAGTGATTTATATCACAGAGAGAAATGCATGTACACTATACCCAAAGGATCTGGAGGCTTTGCACTTTCTCTCCTCCCCTTTGCACCTTTCTCTCCTCATTGTCAATCATTTAAGACAGAAAAGAGGCAGAATTTCACTCTGAAATAAGCAAGAGAAAATGGGTTGATTTTGCTATATCACTTGAAAGGTCAGAGTTCTGTGTAACATAAACATATTTGAAAACTAGGAACAGAATGACATGCATTATGTCACAATGGAGCACAGATTTCAGAAGGGAGTTCAAACGTGCATGTTTGTAATGTATACTCAATATTTGGCAGGAGGGCAGTGCAACAGCCCAGCCAAAGAATAAATGTGTCAGTCACACATAAGCTTCCATGAATATTTTACAATTGTATAATGGATCTCTTCGGGATGTATAGGCTTGCCATGTATAATTAATTTGATTTAAATTTTTCATTAACATTGCAGCTGAATTTAGGGCAGAAGGAGCTTCAGTGAGGACACACTTGAGATTGGGGGACCAGGTGTAAATCCCAAAATAACTACACCTGTGCTGCTCCAGTGTAGAAAAAAAAAATTAAAAACACAAATTTTGAAAAATTCACTGCATTGCAAGACAGAGAGGAGTCATGAGGTGACAATGAGGTGACAGAGGAGGACACACTTTGGCTGTAATGGTATGTGTCTGTGGAATGACGAGTGAGTACATGGATGTGTCAATCTAGGATCTACTGCCAGCTTGTCGCCATGACTACTTTACAACCGAATCAACGAGCAGACCCCAAAAAAGGCTGTGCAGCAGCATGAGAAAAAGGTCATGCAAGACCATGAGAAAAAAGGCTGTCTTACATCATTCTTTAAATCTCCAGCTCAGAATGACAGAATGACAATATTCTCAATGTTAAAGTGCTTTCGAAACAGTGAAACAATGACTAATTTCAGAGTGGGACCTGGCAAAGTGATTTTTTTATTGCAGCAGAAATAGTGATCACTTTTCGAATCACAGAAAGCTTTCATTTCTCCATCTCACATCCTGCATAGGATACGATTGACTCTCTGTGCAGGCTTCTCCATTGTTTCTTAAATAAATCCCAAAGTTTGTTACTGAACTGCAAAAAGGCCTAAGCTTTGCAAAGCGTGCACATTATGAAAAACTACCAGCAAGGTTAGTCTGACATGTTTTTGGATCAATAATGCATCCTCTTACAGAACAAAGGTCTAGACCTGTGGTCCTAATGAAATAAAAACCCTACTGGTGTCATATATACAACGTTGAATGTCACAGAGCAAACATTTGTATAAAGAACGTCACTGTGTTTGTCTTTGTCCTTGCAGCTCTATCGATCAGCTCGTTGTGGCAAATAATCACGGCGCAAACACTGGTATGAATTTGACACAGGCTGCTAGCTCCTTTCTCAGAGCTAAACGCACGTGGGGGTGCACTAAATGATGAAGCTGTTGGAGTCATTCGGAGTTTGAGCAGATGTTTACTGCAGAGGAAGACTGTATCGCAGCACTGAAAGCCTTCTTAAATATTGAAGTGTTTGGCCCGTGTGGCTGTGAGTTGTGAGGGATTTAGCTGTCAGACCTTTGTGGCAGATTGTTTCTGGCAGTGGGTCAATTCAGCTGAGCCATGCAGCATAGCAGCCCCTATCCTGACAGCTGTCACTGAACGACGCTCCTCCATATTTGACAAACACATCCACCGTGCGCTCAAACAAAATAAGACCTTCAAGGAGGACGTGGATGTGATGTGGTGTTAAAAGAGAGTGAGAGAGTCTGAAAACTGGAGGGGTAACCGTGCCGCGAGCACGCTGCATGCGCCCGTGATACTGTTTTACTCTGTCCTGTCATCAGATCATTGGCTAGCTCTGTGGAGAACGGGAGTCAGTATGGGCTGAATGTACTTGTGGAAGAAAAGATTTTGAAAAGTCTGCAATGATCACAATAATTCCAAGATCACATAGAGAAACAGCTCTGTCAGCTTGATGCATTTTGAACACATTTGAGCAGAGTCACAGAGCTGTGTGTCTGGAACTACAAGCATTTTAAGAAAAAAAGCATTTTAATTTTTTATGACAGAATGAGTGTATGCCCATTCTCCACCGAATATTTGCTTGTTCTTGAACATGCTGTTTTGCATTATCTGAGGAAAATATCTGGGTTAAAACAGTCCCAGTTACAATATTGTGCAAGTCCAGAGCACTATGTTTATGGACAGATAGCCTGTGCTGGTTTACATAAGAACCACTTCAGATTTTATTGATATGGGTCATTTATTTAAATAACCACTCTGCTTAAAGAAAAATAAATTATCAATGGTAGTATGATAACATATTATTGTTCATGTCAAAATGTATGCAGAAAAAATAAATTAGAATACAGAGGCAGCACAATTTCAGTCTTTTCAATAACTGTACACCTTGCCTGTATTTATTTTACAAGTAATTTTGTAGCATAGGCTGGTCTTTTGGGGATTGTCAAGCAGCTGCTTAATTCACTCTCAGCAAGTGGAATAATACTGCATGCTTAAGTTTGCAAGTGTCTCACTGAATGTCTTTGGTTTGGTTTGAGTAATATCTGGACAGCTTCAGTCTTCTTCTTTCACACGACCAGTACACCGCGTTTTGGAAAATACCAATTAGTTAATAGCAAAATGTGGTAAATGTTTTGCCTCTCTCATCATCTGCAACCTAAAAACATGTGTTTACTGCACTACAACTCAATGCTATAGGCTTCTATAACTTTGACCGATTTTAATGATATGGTATTCCTACCCACTGTGCATGCAGGAGACACAGAATCAGTCATGTGAAGATCTCTGGTTGGTGGCTAATGGAATTTTGGAGATTTTGGTTTAGGATCTGCTGCTGCTAAGACGTCCACGCCAGGATCATGTGACGATCAGTGTTGGGAATGAAACCAAAGGCATCCTTCTGAAGAGAACGTTAGGGCGATTCGTACCTCTGCAGCTCAGCGTCGACGATGTGAGGCCAGCAAAAGGAGACCCTTAATAAACAGAGAAATAAATATCACTGGAAGAAAAGAAACGGCTTAACGCAAAAAAGACTCCCAGTAAAGGCAGCATAAGGCTAAGAAAGGGAATATTAAAGTAATCCGTCCTTTATTGTTCCCATGTTTCTGCCTGTCTTTGCCCTTCCTGCCGTTTCTTTTCTCACGTGGCATTTCTTTTCCTACTCTACATTTATTTTCTTCTTTTACCAATTTGATTCCTCTTCTAACCTGCGTCTTTTGAGTGAAATTACCCTCCAAAGGACGATACATAGTGAGCACAAATTAAACCCAAGACTACCCTGAAAGTCGGAGGTTATCCATTTTTTCGTTTATACACACCACGCAGGTGTTTGGCCTCTCCCAAACACTCCGCCTGCATCATGAAGCTCACTGCTCACTGAGAGAGATCGCCTTTGAAAGTGTGCAGGCTTTGAATGAAATCAGCTCTGCCCCAATGCAATCTAAAAATAGCTTTGTCTGTTCTTCGTTTCCCGTTTTATACAGTTTTATTAATGTATGATAGCGCTATATGATGGAGAGATCAGAGGATACCCACCAATTAATTATACAGCCCGTTTTTTGATGTATTAACCTGATGGTTGTCAGGCATGACAGTCTTCAAGGGCTGTAAATGTATGTATCAGTGTTAGTGCTGCTTGATCACAATGCTGTCACATGTCACAATGAAAGAGTGTAGAAGAATGGTCTGAATAATTGCATAGTAATTTTAAAATGAAATGAAATGAAAAAAGAAAAAAAAAAAACAGCACTGTAATTCCAATGCTTTATCGCACACTTGTTTGGAATGTAATTTTTGGTAAGCATTATATTTTACTTTTCTAATTGTCTTCATTTAATTATTATAGTCATGAAGCGTTATATAAAAATCTCAGTGAAAAGCTGTTATTGCACCTTCTCTCTCATCTATAGTCACATCAATTTTATCTCTCTTAATACATTCATAAAGGCATATAATTAAGTCATGAAGTATACAGACACACTATGCTAATGTGCACGAGGGAAGTGATGACCACATTGCTATACGTAGTATTGCTCATGCACGTGATCTTTCCACGTCTGGCTCTAAAACAGTAAAATGAGTTTTACAGACAAGGAACGGTCATGTGTTCCAGGTGCTTTGCTACTAGAAATTTATGATAAAACATTTGACTGAAAATTTTCACACATCTTAATTTTAAGCTTTCCCACTCTTAAGCATTTACAGTGTTATTCAAGTCACGCCCCCAGCCAATGAACCGCCTCCAAATGGACATTCAAACGGAGAGAGTCCGGCTAACAGTGTCTACTGGCTGCACCATGAACAGCGACTCTGGGCTCCACATTCATCAGAATTCTCCACCTCACAGGTGTTCAGCGGGATTAGATTCTGTTGGAAGGGGAGTCAACCGCTGAAATATCACCCCAGCCCTGCCAGAGATGAGCAGAGCATCTGAATATGGATGCGGATTAAATTATCTTATCCAGCAGGGACTGCCACAGTGTATTGCAGTGACTTTGCTCTGGAGTTCAGAGCACTCTTTGACATCATACAGTCAGAAACTTGACCTTATTTCGACCCTATTCATTTGGAAATGATTTTTTCCCAACAGTCCATGCATATCATAGCACTGTCTGTTTATTCCAAAACCCAGCCTGTGAGGACAGAACGGCTGAATGTCTGTATGCCTGTGTATGGATGTCTGTGTGTCTTACATGAACCAAGGGACTCCTCATTGAAACTCGGGCATAGACAGAGTTCAGTGGTATCTGGTGCGCTGAATATGCACTTTTATCAAACTGATTCTGGTCTGTTGCCACTACCTGCAAATAATTCTCGCAAAACATCCCCATATAACACACACCCATCTTAAACAACAAAATGAAAGACAGTCGGTGGCTGTAAACACCGCTCAATATTCTGCCCAACTTCATTGGCTCTGAATAATTACTGTACATGATATGAGATTTTAGCAAGCATTCACCTCAGCTCTCATTTTGTAAGACCATGAAGAGAAACAATAATTGCAGCCTCCATTATAACAATTTCATTAACAGAAGAAACCATGTAAACATAATTATTGGTCCATTGTCCTAATTGCTGAAGTCTTCATCAGAACATTTTTATCTGGTTCAGCAGGCTTCAATCAGAATATTCATGAACGCTCTTATTCTCATAAACAAACATTGCTGGATGTTACAACATTCACATGACTCCCTCTATTATAAACAAGGAGCCTATAGTTTACACTACCTTGCAAATGTGAAGTACAGTAATATCACAATTACAATTACTTGCTTTGCCGGAGCTCTTAGAGACGGCGACTTCCATATAGGCTTAAATTCTTACATGTTATACATTTAGGCACCTGGATATTTACTGAGGCAATTCTGGGTTAGGTACCTTGCCCAAGGGTACAGCAGCAGAGCCCCAGAAGCGAACTGAACCAGCAACCTTTGGGTTACCGGCTCTGTTTCTCACCACTACACCACACTGCTGTCTCACCCTCTTTTCCCCCTCTTTTAGTTGTGGGGCAGCACAACAAAAAAATTTTCATCTCCAGAGCAGGCTATTGCTCGCCTCCCATCAGAGTATATGTGTTATTACCGGAAAAATGTTGCCTCGGCGTGCGGAGGAAAGACCCGCCATGCCTAACCTGATTACCACCTTCGTTCACGCGCTGAGGATGTAGCTTGCGGATTACCGTGTAAAGCGCTTACGTATTAGAATGAGCTCAGACATAAAAAGAGGCTCAGACTACATGCAACGTTTCCATGTTTTTTCCCATGTTAGACATATCGTTTGAGCAGCAGAAGGATAAAGCCTGCTCTGGTAGAGGCTGCCTCTATTGGAGGCCCTTTGATCTATTAAGTGAGTACTAAGACATTAATTCACAGGAGACAACCCTAATGCACGTACCATTGCCTCTGGTGCTAAAGGTCCTGAAAGCAGCCCTTCCAGGAACCGTGACTGCAGCTGACCTGGATGCAACCGTTTGGCTTTCAGGTTGACCTGGATGAAACCATTCAGCTCTGAAGATACATTCCCGCAATAACACGGTCAATGCATGTATTCATCCCCTGAACCTTGTACGAAACCAAATGCTGTCACACTTCACTCAGAGACAGTTAGAGGTCAGCTTTTTTAAGAGTGGGGCAGCTTTCTGTATGTTCGTCCTATGTTAAGTCGAAAGAGGTTTTTGTCTGATTTGCTTTGTTATAAAAGAATACAGCTGTAGCTGCAGTTAATCCAAAGACATTGCTGGCATTTGGTCAAAACTGTACTGAACTCACTAATTGATTTTGCACATTTAATTAAATGTACAAAACCACATTGAATCAAACATTTCTGGTATATTGACATTTTTAGCATATACCTGACTGCACCTGAGACTAATCCTGGCATGAAACAAAGCTAAGAAGTCTGGAAACCCTTTTACAAGTCGACTCTTACACTATATTATATCATCCTGAGTTAAACTACAGCATCAGGGTCCCTGTGGTACTGCACATTTGTTAATTATGAACTCCACTGAAGGCGTCTTTATTCCCATTCTGAACACACTTTAAATAAAGCACAGCGACACACGCTTTGTGTTCAGTTTAATGCAATGCGTTGATGCTTAATGGTCTCTAAGGTGGTTAGCAGGGCATTTTAATGATGATGGATAGGTTTTCTGTAGATGGGCTTCTTTACATTAGCATACAGCATAACGCTGCATAACTCAAAGGGCTCATACATCACTAATTAAAACCTTCAAACTAAAATCTAAAAATGCAATGTAAAAGTCCAGCACCTTTCAATGAAGGAACACACCAGAGACAGTGTACCACGATATTCATCAAAACACTGCTGTTCCCAGTGTTATGGTCCGGGGACAGGCATAAAGCAGACAACGTAAAATTTGAAGAGCACTGAGTCACATTGACGCAGTTACACAAGAACAGAGGTCCTATCAGAATTGTTATCTGACAGCATACGTGTACAAAACACTCAAACAATGACTCATTACGGCCTATCAACTTATGAACATGAGTATAAACAGAATTCAATATTAATGCTGGAAATATTCCACATTGTTCGGCTTTATTCAGCAGAGGATTGTACTGCATTTGCATCCTATAAATAGAAGGTGCCAATGATGAATTAATGATTTTGTTGTGATCCACTTTAATTTCCTCAACGCACTGTTTTCCTGCTTGCAAACTCACACCCCTGACCTTTCTCTCGCATTAGTATTCATCAGCACCTGACTCACTGTCGCGGAGGTAAATGAAGTTTCCACTCTTTTATACAGTGTGATTGATAAAACAAACATCTTTTCAAAAAGTAAATTAACTTTACTTTTGGATGATATTCAAGTAGCTTATGATTTCGAGCATGCGTACATACGTGATTAGGGTTAATATTTTCATCATGTTTGTGTTTGTTTTTTTTTTTTGTTTTTGCTCAGTGCATAAGAATACTTATTTATTTATTTATTTATAATAGCCCAAATCTTGTGATTAATTTGGACTGCATGCTGGATCATTGATTAACCTTCTCTATGAAAGACACATATAATCAGCAATAGTAAATGGTAGAATGGTGTAAAAACCCCAACAAGCCTAACATCTCTTCTCCGTTTCGGAGGAGCAAAGTGTAATTCTCTTCATTTGTCGCAGAAATAGGTCATATGTGTATTATCAACTTCATCCATACACTTACATTTTACAAATTGCCCTTCACACAAGAATATTCCACTCAGCGTGTCAAGCCTCTAAAGAGAATTTGAAAAATGATTTTGATCCTTTTAAGTTTTTATTCATGAAAAATGTGTTTGTTCAAGGCTTAGTGGTTGTGAGTTTTAACGTTTTGCATTTTGGATTGGCTCATACATTCTGGGATACAGAAAGACTTCAAGCTCAGGTAGACAGAAAGAAAAAATGTCTTAATTTCATTTAATAAACTATGCCAAATCCACTCTGTATGCTACTGTTTTTTATTTTACTGATCCGTATGTACCTTTCTAAAATGATGTAGCAGGTTACTTAGTCTTAGTAGCTTTTTTAGCTGCTCAAAGGACAAAAACTGATTAAATAAATAGTTTTGACTAACCCAGTATGAAACTAAGTTACATTACTACCCAATTGTGCACTGATTTGGTCTACAATTCTAACAATTTATATTATTGATAACCAGTGGGCTTTTTTAATTTATGGAAATAAATTTTTAAAATTTAATTTTTTTTAGATGAATTATTTTCTCTTTCATTGGCACGACCAATGTCATGAAAACACATCTCACTCACAACAGAAATGCTTATCCAGTTGTTATAGCGAAGCAGTAACTGACTAGCTCATTATCTGCCAAGCTCAGCTAGCAGATCATATAGAGGCACAGGACACAGGAGGTCCAAACCCCTATTTCACCTTTATTCAATCTACATTAAATATTCAAACATCATATGTAGATCAAACATGTAGATACAGATTTCACAGACAATTGGTTGTATAGGGTGAGAAACCATTGTTTTTATATACGTAAACAAAGTGGCATGCCAAACACACGGATCTGCTGTACTTTAGTGTATGAATTGTTCCAATGTCAATGTATGCTAATGCAAATGATGTCTGATATGAGAACATTATAATCAGCATTTTGTATTACTGAAAGCTAGTGCTTTCATAAAGATACTGAAGGACAAGGACAGAAGATGCTCACACACAGACATGGAAGAAAGGAAAGGAAAGAAACTTTAAACCAGTTTAATCATTAAAATATAAGCCACTACCAGCCTATGGAGATGATGATGGGTATCAACATAACCATTAACTATCAACTATCATGCTGTTAACTAGCATGCTGTCAGCAGGCAGCATGGGTGCTTATTTCACAATGAAACCCACAATGCCAGAAGCCACTCACACAGAAAGCATTATAACATATATATATATTACAATGCTAGTATTTTACAATTTTTTTTTTACTACAGCGGCTTGCTACCTAGTGCGTGGAAAAGTACTATGAAATTCTACTGCATGAGTTCCAGCATGCCATAGTTTATCTGGGTGCTAGACAATGATAAAGGGGTAGTCAAACAATGGTAATGAGCCTGCCAGGGATACAGACGGCTGCATGACCAAGGTTATCCAGAATAAAGCAGGAATTTCAAAGCGTTTACAGGGAACAAAGGTGAGTTTAAGGTGAATGCATTAGTCTGAAACATCACTGAAGACTTCGAAACAACATAATAGCATTTCTACTGTGTGTCTAGATTGATATCTACTCCAGAGACCAAGCTGACTTGAATACTACCATAGGCAACAATCTAGCCTATTAGATGAAACCTAAGTTAATGACATGGCGCATAAAAATGAGAAAACCTTCCTTTAGCAAGCAGCTGTTACAGCTAGTAACGGCTCCCGGTGGTTTTCGTCACTGACTGACTGCCTGATGACATTATGAGCCCAATTACAGTTAAAGACGGCACTCAGTCCGGCAGCTGCATTCTTAACGGCCCCTCGGGAAAAGACATCGGAGGTGAACAGGCTCATGGGATATCAGCAGAATCTGACAGCTCATTCTGTGGGCCACCTGTGCAGATTTAACATGTCGGGGCTTGGGGGAGGGTGGTGGGAGGAGGGGGGTCCCTTTGTTGCATAGCGATACCTTTCCTCCCACTCGGAAAAGTGCAAACGCAAAGTCAGGATCAATCACGCAGGAGCAATCGCGACTACAGCAGGCACTTTAACATTCATGACGATGAATCCAAAACTGCGTCCGAACACACTCCATGTGCAGTATTCAGTTTAATCGCATAATTGTTTGCACCACACATACTGAGGCTTATTCTCTGCAAAGCAATAACCCCGCCGTGTTTATGCACGTGGCCTACATCTGTCAGTCTGGCATGGAACAACGTGTGCACGATGGACCCGCAGCCCTGTTCACCTGACACGAACCTGGAACCGGCTCCTCCGGACGGCTCTGAGCGGGCCTGTGCATCCTCACGGCCGTGTGATTACGGTGGCGTCCGCTTGCTGAGCTACGCAGACCACCTCCCGCTAGGCAGAATATGATTTCCCGGGGAGAAATAAATGCTTCTTGCATGCGTCATTGCTACGAGCAGGCAGAGGACACGTTAGACGCTTAAATGGCTGAATGGAAAATGTACCCCCTTATTATTCCTTCACAGCTTGATCTGAATGTGTTCAAATGAACACATGTGTGTGTTATCAGTGCCCTGCCATTACACGCAGTCCATATTTTCTGAAATTGCTTTGTATTTTGTTCTTGTTTAGTTAAAAAAAACAATCTGAAACCAAATCTTAGCAAAATTGTTATAGTTTTAAAGTGGCTTGATATATGTGATGTTCATGCATATATGATACTTTGAATAGGGTGACCATATGTCCTCTTTTTGGTCACCCTAACTTTGAATGCAAGTTACATGACATTCTATGGGAGTACATTCCAGTGGGTGCTGGGCACAGTAACAAAACATGAAAGTTAGCTCTGGGATCACATTTATACTTTATGGATTTTGGATTTGCAAACAACTAATAATTGTTATATGTATCATGAAAAATGTAAGCAAAAAATAGCATATGGACAATCTTACTGCTGGAAATGGAACCATTACCCTGAGTGGCAGAGAGTGCAAGTATGTTAGGAACAGACCCGTCCAAATTAACTAACAAACAGGCATAGAAAATCTTCAGTTGTTCTGATGAATAAATTCAGCACAGCAGAAGAAATATCTGGGGCTTAGGGGTACTAGGAAATGTAAGTGGATCAGGAGCTGGGGGAAGCTGCCTTGCTTTCTGGAAATGCTCAATTAATTTCTGCCTTTGAAAACACCATTGATTTGGCGCCATCCCTTCGGACTGTTTAGACTTACGGTATGAAACACACCTAAAGCTCTGAAGAGATGCCGGTGAAGGTTCCAGCTGTCAGAGCAGGCATGTCAAATTAGACTCATTTTCTGTTGTTTGTTTCATGTTAGCAATGAAAAAAAGAATGCAGGCTTGTTACACCATTGCATTTTTCAGATGTGCTGCTACAGAATTAAAGTATTACAGTGAAAAGGTGACAAAGTGGCAATAAAATGTAATTAACGAAATGCAAAAAAAAAAAACAAACAAAAAAAGAAATGGCACAACAAAAAGAATTTAAAATACTTTTGAAGTCAGGGAAAGACAGTTTCTGGACTGTATTTCTCCAGATTCTTGCCTGGAAACCATAAAAGGAGATTGAAGAAGCAGCAGATGTAGGTAAATGATTTCCCACAAGACTTCTTTTTGGGATGAGAAAGTTCCTGCGACAATTTCATCAAGGAGGAAGAGTCTTCATTGTTATTGTACTGCTTGGCTTTGTCATCTCTTTCCTTCAGAGAACATTAATAACCCTCCTGTCCTTCATTTTTTGTATACACACTTAAAGAAGTTTGACTTTGACAAGTTACATTCAAAAGTACAAAATGAAACTGAGGGGGAAAAAAATCTGTGCTGTAACATGCTGTACAAATACTGCAACCCACCTTAACTGCGTAATTTGTCAAATGAATAAGGTGTACAAAGTAACTTGGAAACAATGAATACAATTTATATAAAATGTATTCTCTACTGACGTGTGTGTATATTCTACATTTGACAAGACATCTGACTGTTCATAGATATTGCATTTACAGTTTATAAACATAAACAAATAAGGATGTAAACAATGGCTTAAGTGGTTAGTCTCCTCATCTATGATCTATCTATTATAGCTGGATATGCAGCAGTGTTTTGCCAAGAATGGCCAGCAGCAACTGTGATTGGCTGTGCCACAAATCAGATGAAGAAGAAGACAGCAGCACATGACAGACAAGACAGACCGAACCAATTCCTGGATGCCTTGTGCTACTAAGGAAATGAAACAATGATTTTAATGGATAATTTTGCTTCACCTGCCGAATCACACCCACAGCTATCAGAGCATCTAGCCTGTGTTTACAGCTTCCAAACTATTCAGGCTAATTAAACAGTGTAGCTGATTACTTTTAATTAATCACTGGCTATCCTCAGTTTTAAATTGAACTGTGGTGTTGTGCACATTTCTTCAAGGCGAATGGAAAGCAAACACAGATGAATGATTGTATTTGGGGGAAATCTGAGCTCATAAACTATCACAGGTTTATGCTAGCTAGCATGCTGTGCTATTTTTGATTATATAAACATAGCATCTACTTCTCAACCTAAAGACAGCTGATGACATTAGCTAATTAACTAACTCACTAATTCATTACCCAAGCTATGATCAATAAGACAAAAAGCACATCATTCAATATCTCACTGTTATTTCAGACATTAGATTTAATTATCTATCATTCCAGGAAAGCTGTATTGTACATAATACGCCCTGCAATTGAAAAAAAAATCACAAATTATATGCATGGCTGTTAGTGTTTTAGTATTTAATCACTGAAGACAATTTGATAGATCGACTGTTGAAGTTCACACAGAAAACAAAATTAATTAAGCCATGCAAAACAGCCTTTTTCATACATTAACCCTCTTACTGAAATTATATAAATTTATTTACTTATTAGATGTTGGCATTCATCTGCAGCTGCCTTTCCCATGTCAGTAGTTTTCTGTTTTTTTTTTTTTTTTTAATCAAATACCCCTGTTTCACCCCCTTCTACAAGGTCCAATATAACATTGAGCCCCAAGTATTCATAAACATGTCCTCCTCACAACCCAACCGCCCCCCCCCCCCCCCCCCCCTACACTGGGCAAATCATTTTAACTCTTTATATACATTACATTGCATTTCATTAATTTAGCAGATGCTCTTATCCAGGGCAACTACCAGCAGAAAAGAACATAAGTGTATCCATTTGAGTTGAAAGAGCGAACAGTGTCCACGTATCTTTATGCGACCCTGTTTTGGAATTGCCAGGTGTATGTTAGCTGTGTCTCACCACAACAATGACATTTGCACAGGAACGCTGAAGATACAAAAATGCAATCCTCTACACTGGCATACAGCTAATGGCTATTTTTCCCACTAGAGGTCACACACTACACTGAGCAGGGTGCTCATCGGAAGACATTATTGGAGCAAGTTGCAAGTGCTTGATAAATTGCAGGGTGCCTGGGAACGGCAAGGCAAAGAACCCCTGGCTGACCTCACACCAATCTGAAGCCAATTTGTTCTGCCATTGTGAGGAATCCCAGCGATTGCTGGCAAATAACACAATTCAAATCCAGACTGTAGGGCTCAGTCTGTGCTCAGAATCAATGCCTTGCCAACTGAATCACTGGGGACAAAAAAAATGACAATGTTAGAATTGTCATGAATGCCAACTGTGCTGATGTCATATAACCAGAATTTGTGACATCAAAAGGGAAAACAGAAACTGAAAGGAGCTTTGATATTGATACCTATTTCATAAATATTTATTTATAGTAAGGCACTAATCGTTTTCCATGCAAGAATAAAAAAAAAAAAACAGATGAACTGGTCTTAAATGTTACATTCACTAAACTCAAGTGCAGCTTCACTGATGAATGGTGGTAGAAATTCAGGCAATGGGTGGAGGCTAGGCCCCAGGCAGGACGCTACAGGAATCAGCAGTAAAGTTATTTCTTTATGTATGAGTATCCACCGGCTTTAGCTGCACCCTCTGTCCTGCCACCTCTCTGCTCTGCTTTGCCACAGGCCATTTGCTTGGCATATCTGGTCTCTGGCTTCGAATGAGGAGCACACTGTGGGTCATCACAGCCTGAGGCAGAGGTTTTCATGCATTTGAGACAGAACCGCCTGTCAGCTGCCCTCCAAATTCCACTTCCCAACACAGCTCACATCCTTACACAGCTCACAGCCCAACACAGCTCACATCCCAACACAGCTCACAGCCCAACACAGCTCACAGCCCAACACAGTTCACATCCCAACACAGCTCAAACCCCAACACAGCTCACATCCCAGCACAGTTCACACGCCAGCACAGCTCAAATCCCAACACAGTTCACAGCCCAACACAGGTCACATCCCAACGCCATTCACATGACCACAAAATAGATGATTTTCCCACTGAAGATGCTTCTGATGTACTGTCGTAAGAAGAAGTCACAAATGTTCAATTCCTCAGCGTCTCATTCTCAAAAATCACAGATGTTCTGTGGATATGAACATGGATGACCTCCAAGAAAAGGCACATATGATAATGTTCCCAGCACAGCACACTGGTAAAGAAATAAATAAATAACAGCGAGTAACTGAGGGACTTTGTGTTGCTGTCAGACGGTTCTCTGTGAGACCGTTCCTCCTCTGAGGAGGGACCGGAGGGGCCGGGGAGGGGACTCATTAGTGACAGGGAGGTGTGGAGTGTGACACCGCACACCGGGGGTGCTGGGAGAGCATGTGGCCGCAGGCAGGGGTTATTAATTGAAAGAGATTAAGTTGCTCTTGCCCGCGCTATAACAACACCATCAATAAAGGCCCTCTTAGATGTCCCCAGACTACTGTTCCCATTGTCTTGCCGCTGTGTGGCAGGCACCTCGGCGTGTCCTTGGGAGAAACAGGAGCTGATGACAAAGCTGAATATGGAGCAAGGTTACTCACGCTGACATTTCCTTGTAGTTCACAGATGTGTGATAGAAGAACGTGGAACCAGCATTGTTACAGAGAAAAAAAAAAGTCCAGAATAATGGATCTGAATCACAAGCAATCATAAGCATTCAGTCACTGCGCCTCACACTGTATTTGCCCAAAGCTTCCCGAGAACAGTGTTTAACCACAGACCATCTTAAGCACATTCTTAGGTTGCTGGGCAACTATTGCCCCCCCTATACATATCTGGTATTTCATACATAATACATACATTAAAAAATAAGATCAGTGTTGTAGAGTTGACATATAGATCCTGCCATTGGTTGCAAATAAAAATGGATTACATTCAAATTGGCAGATAATGCAGCGGCAAGTCCTTTGAGGAATTTTAATAAGACAGCTATTGGATGCGCTGGGTTTATTGCCGATGGTGTCTGTCAGTCACACCGTCTCCAGTGCCTCTCTGAGTGGACCCCCTGGGAGCCACAGCACGCCTAAAGCGATAATTTACAAGTTTACCTTCTGAGTGAGCAGACAGACTGTGTATTTTAACAAAAAACATATATATATATATATATATATATATATATATATATATATATATATATGTACACACTCTGAAATCATTCCATCTAGCTGAGGCCTGTTTCAGTATTAACTTGCTGTCCCTGAGGGAAACACCGTGATTTCCCTGGATGGATTCAGCATAACCTGTAACAGTGGAGTAATGCAAACCACTCACATCAGAGAGCCAGGCAATCTGTACATGGCAATTTGCACACTAATAAGGAGCTGCGAGATGGCTAGGAGATGGCTACCAAAACCGTTACCCCAAATATGTCATCTCACAATCCTTTTCTCCGTGCCTTTTAATATGTAATATTTGTTAGGAGCAGTAAATCTCTTACCCCAGAGACCCTCTGTGCCAGATAAAGTACCTGAGAGGAGATTGCCTTCTGTCAGAACAGATCATGTGACGCACAGGAAATGTCTTCCTTGAGGAGCAGAAGATAAATACGACCCAAGGCACCTTTACAAGAGGGAAGGAAAGCCCTCAGAGAAAAGCAGAGAGGTATTCAGTAGGCTTGCTAAATCTGATAGGTCTCGCAATGCTCCTGACAGAAGTACAGGACCAATGAAAAACGTGTGAGTAAAAATCAGTCTGTCAAGAAATGCATGAAGAGGAAGAGGAAGTGGAAAAAACTGGTGATTTTTATTGACTCAATGACATGATGTCTTAGTACAATCCCTCTACATTGGTAAACAGATACATTGATTTCTGTAAGTACACAGAGTTGCTTGACCTATATGAAGTTCAATAAGCCAAAGAGTTTTGCAAGAGTTAATTTAATTTGACATTAAACATTTGACATATAACCCAGCAATATTAAAAAATCAGTACCGTGATTAATTGACTTCAAACATTTTATCGCTGGAATAATCATTTTAGTGTGAAACCTTGCTTTTTATTTTGAAATATAAATTCTGCCAAGATCAATGTGCCAAGCCACAATCTGATGTTGGCAAAAAATTTGCATTGGCAAAATTTATGTCTCTTTCTACACAAGTTTAAGAAAAGATGAAATAAAATGACTCAGAATAGTTTTGCAATAACTTTGCATACTAAAAGGGAAATGACACACATTTGAATTTGGAGGTGACAGCTGAAATAAGCATCTCGCTACACGCTGCACAAGGCCGTTTTTCACACACATAATTTGAGAGAAAATACTTTTAATTGTTTTCTCAAGCCATTCAGTGATTGCTTAATTATGTGACCACCGCGGAAAACGCATTAGCCCATTTTAGACAAGGAAATTAGTCTCACTGTATCTTACTGCTGCAAAATAACTGAGGGTCCTTTCATGCAATTGTTTGTTAAATATTGGAAAGATCAGAGCATTTTTTGATTATGGAAACTGAAGTGAAAAGAAATAATCTGTCTTCAGCTTTATACATTCAGCCATTAAAATTACCATCACTTTAGCGGCAGAGCAGGAAAAAGTATGTTATAGATAGAGCGCAAACTATTAAAATGAATATTTCTGAATCATTTCAGGACATCTTGGGTGAGAATAACAGCTGTGGCTAGCAGATAGTGTCATCAAATATTCATCATTACCTATTATAAACTGCACAGGATTGGAAGGTTTAAGAAAATAGATAAGGATTCTCATTCTATTTTTCCCCAGAAATATTAATATTTAGTACCAGTGTTATTAATTACTAATACTGTGCCTTTCCTGCAACAGCACTCCAATAAAACTCACAAAATCCAGGAATGAATTCCAAAGCACTTAGATTAAACAAACTGATGGCAGCTTAATTATTCAGTTCATCACTGAAAAAGCAGAAGGATGCATTTTATTTTCCATTGATTGCTATCCAACAATATGTACCACACCTCTACAGACCCTCCCAATATCAGCGCAAGACCCCGTCAACAGTCACCTGGACAAAGGAAATGCTAACGCTCTTGGGTAAAGGGGAGACTGACCCAATTTGACAGGCGATGAAACTACGCTCTGATCGATTAAAAAGTAAATGAGTTTGTAAAGGACTATAAATGGACTGTAAATTAGGTACTAGCAGCAGAAATGTCCAGCTAAGAATACTGGAATGAAGGAGTCAAAGGAAACCTGATTTGTTATATGGAGCGCAACAGGTGTGAATAAGCCTTCCATGCTCCAGCACCATTCTGACTTCAAAGCCTAAAAACAGGACCAGAGTGCCAGCCTTCCAGCTGACTACAAAAAACAAGAATGTCTGAAAGCCTAAAAACAGCACCAAAAGACTAGGCTTTCAGACATTCTGCCTTGATACCTTACCTAACTACCTAATAAAGGATGAGTGAGAACAGAAAATTCCTACACAGGTCCACACCAGCTACATGCCTGGTCTCCTTATTGTCAAGCAGTATTACAGATAACATGATATTTTATTTGCTTAAATTGGGCACAGTGAGATTGCGATATATTTTAATTCATTAATGATCATTTTGTTTTTTCTGCATATATATATTTAAAACTGTCGGTAATGGAAAGGTTTCCCTACCTGTATAGCAAAGTTTAACCATATATTTAACTGAAATGTCTCACCTCTTGGCCATTCTCGGTTGTTGTGATGGTAGAAGACACTATATCAGGTTTCAGATGTATCCTCTGTGTGCATCCGACAGCATCTGACTGTGCAGGAAGTTGTACAGGTTGGCCTGGACATTGTGCCAGTGACGTTATCTGTTATGAAGAAAAGTTCATGGGTCGCACATGGACAAATTCATATGAAAAGATCTTAACTGTGGTCATCATTCATCTACAAACTGACCTCATATGGACTACATACATACTGGTTTGTATCCCTGCTTTCTGTACAGGTGTGCTGGTTTCTGGGATTGCCATGGTCATTAGCCTTGCGCTGGCAGGACATTAGAGAGGACATAACATAAGACATATCTATGTTTAATATGATGAATGTGAACCCCGTACCTCTATTAATCAGCCCTCTCTGGGACTGGTCTTTCTCCTTCAGTTGGTTCTACCTGCAAGGCCATGTGGGTGCTGAGGAATGGCCACTCAGAAATAATTGCATTACAAATGGTCTGCAATTAACTCCACCACACACGTTACATGGGAAAATTAAAACGCAAAACGTTTCCACATTTTAAACAAATGAATCTCCAGAGAAACGCAAATTAAACTTAATTTTCTTTCCTGTTAACCTGAGGAATAACAGCAGCATCTGCCATGACTCTAACCATTCATTTCACAACATAATTCCACAGCTATATAAATAACATTACAACATCATTACATAATTTTCAACAAACGCAGTCTGCGCAGAAACATGGTCCAGTGGGCGATACGATTTCACAATGATTCTGCGGGAGGCAGTGTAGAGGGCAAAAGCACAGTCTTTAATGAGAGTGTGACAAGCAAAAAATAAACCAGCTAGAGGAAAAAGGGAGAAAATATATACTTCACTCTGCAATCAGGTGGGTTCATTGTCTCTCTCACACACACACACACACACACGCACATGCACACACACACACACACACACAAACATTCATTCCTCTATGTAAAACAAACAGGAATACTGGGACAGTGTACGCAGTACAGAACACAGAGGCACTCGTTTCTTGGATTTAAATAAAACCAGAAACGGAAAGAGAGAGATGACCTTGTATCTGAGGAAGCATACAGCATGCCAGCAATTCCTTTCTTACTGTTTGAGTCTACAAGCAATCTAAACATTTTGTGTTTTCTAAAAAAAAAAGATTCTGTGTTCCAGAAAAGCATGCATCATGTCAGTAAGCTTCCCTTTGATTATCCACCCTCTGTGTTATTCTCAGCAATGTAAATGTGTAGGGCATGCTGCTGAATGGTGTGTCTCCTCAGGTTCCTGTTGCTTAAAAGTGGTCCTCCCACATCCATTGAACCTTCGGCTGGAGAATAAAAACAGGGGCGTGTATTGAATGTGGTAACAGGGGGTGGAGGGAAGGTTCCCTCCCTGAGAAAACAGTGAATCACACCGGATAATCTGATACTGCAGCGTCTGGGCGGCTTCGGCATGGGCCTGCCACACGACCTGTGCATCAGGCTTATACTCGCTTTCATGATTACTGTAATGAAAAATGAGCAGAATTTAAATCAAAAGCACCACTGGCGCTAATAACATCTTTCAGCTGAAGGGCAGTCGGGGTCACCCCATTGGTAATGTTTCACTAATTGTTTTTATATACATAAATTATTAATGATTTATTATCACTGATTTATAATTTTTGGGTTTACCTTCAAAAATATAACATGTTCATAGCATCTAAACAGCTAAAGCCAAAAGCTCCTGTTTATTCCGGGCCCTCACGAGCTGCAGGAACAACGTTTTTTTTTTCTGATTTAATTTCCACCCTTTGAGAGCAAGCAGTGAGTCATTTAATCCATTCTCATACTGTACATCTGCAAAGGGCTGTAATACAATTCTGCAGCTAATGGACTCAGATATTGCATTTGCACATCGGCAGTCCGTAGCAAGACCCACGATGAGAGCGAAGAATAACTGTACCCGTTCTTTGGGAGAAGAATCTCCAGCCTTCGTCAAAGTCAGAGAGTTAAAAACTCATTAATCTTTCCTCGCAGTCATCATTGTGATGTAGAATTTGGTGGAAAATTCTTGATCGTGTCCTCCCACTCATTAACACTCCCTGGTTAATGCAGTCCTTGCCTTGGGGGGGTGGGGGGGGGGGCATCTCCTACCTTTACCATTTGTATTTTAGACTCCACTCTAGGCTGACAGGCAGTGGGTCCAGTCAGTGGAGAGGTGAAGTGACATTACAAGCCTAAGTATGTAATTAGATCGAGGGCCCAGGGCAAAATGGCCCCCTGTCTCCCTGTTTCATGCCTGCTTGAATCCCATTATATACACTTACAAAAAAAAATCTTAAGACCCCTGCCCATTTCTCCATCTTTAAAGGATACTTTGAAATGTTATGTGTCAGACTTTTACAGAATTCTACGGTAATAGCAGCCTTCTCAGTGCAACTTTATATGGAAGAGCCTAAAAGCCTACCACCATCATGAAAGACTTGCTTTTTGAGGTAATCAATATTTGTCCTGGCTTTTATAAAAAAGTCTGGTGTTAAAATAAATACAGGTTTTCCATTTTGGAAGGAAAAAGTTTGTAAATGTATTTCAAAGTCAAAGTTAAGGAGTCATGTCGGTTGAATACAGGAGTGGGTCCTCAAAAGCAAGGAGCAGTTATTCAGGTCCAACTTTACAACTTACTTCCCTCATTCCACATTCCGCAAAAATCTATGTAGGCACGGTGTGATTACACTGTATTTACATGCAATTACTTTGTACTTATCCAACCTGTTCAGAACTGCCAGGTGTATAGCAGTTTAGTGTGTATATGAGAGAGAGAGTCATATGAGAGAGAATATTTGATCCGAAACACCTAACACCTCTGAATTTGGGTCAGAATATGATCGATAACAAGGCATCTATTGACTAAACTGTTTGTGGAAATCCAAAAGAGACGGTATTGCATATGCAACAAATATGAAATATGAAAATTCTTCTGACACGTAAGAAAGGATAATCTGGAATATTGCAAGGGATAAGATGACGTCAAGTGCCAGATGTCTGCATCTCTCATCTCTGAGGCCCACCTGAATCTCATAGATGCAGATGCACACCAGTCTGTAACACATTCACACTTGAATCAATGAGCCATTTTTATTTCCATTTCTATGCAAACATCATCTTCAATTAAACAATTAGGATCTGAATAATTAAAAATCATTTAATTCCCAACCTGTGAGAATGCTCAGGTGAGTGTAGATTTAGGAGCACGAAATGCACTATGGAGCAGGAGTGTTTATTCTTATTAGCGCTTCAGATGATCACCTGGAACACCCGCACACCTGAGACTCCAAGGATCCTCGCGGATTCATGTCCATGCATAACTCTGTAGAGCTAAATCTAAACAGAGTTATCAAAAACGGCACTCAATATGGGGACGCCATGATTAATATTGCTGATAGGTCTGATAGAAGATGATTCTGCTCTGTTCCCATAGTAATGACATTTTCCATCTAAATGAATAAGTAGCAGCCCTTGTAAATAAGTACTGCGTAGAGAGGTTGAGCATTGCCTGAGGAGTGATTAGCGCAACAGCTGAATGAACTGATGTCCATCTTTGAATTTCTTGCTTTAATTATGATGATCACAGCATTATTGGTACATACTGTATGCAATAACAAAGAATGGCAGACCACATTCAAGATTCTGTCTGCAGCATGTATGCAACATCAGGCATATATAATTATCACACTGTGAAACACTGTTGAGGACAACACAAGTCCACTGAATCTAGTGGGATTTTTCATTAAAACTGCTGCTTATAACTGGCATCCTGGACATGAAATCAACATTTACCTTAGACATATTATAGACATGTTAAATGATTATGGCAAATTTAACAATTAGAACTGTAATCTCTGAATTTCTTCATCAAGTAATCAAAAGTCCACTGGAATCAAGATATGAAACTCATGATTTAGTATTTTCTAAATGATCTAATAGCAGCAATGTTGAGGGGACATAAGCTAAACCACTTTACAGAAAACATAAAATGTTTTTTAACATAAAAAGTTTCATAACTAACTCTTTTGAGGAAGATACAAACCAAGTATAGTTAAATTCCTAACATTCACCAACTAATCTACAGTTTTCACATAATCCCAGCCCGCTTGCTACTTAGGCAAAGAGGGGATGAGTGATGCACACGGGTAGGGGAAGTCTTTAGGCAATTAGATGAGTTATCGATTCAGTGCTTCTCACCTCTAATGCCTGACTGTCAGGTCCAGTGCCATAAATCGAGCATAGAGGAGCTACCATGAGGATCGGTGAATGCCAGTGACCCCCCCGACATGATGAGGCATAAATGATGCAACAGGCAAATTTACAGGTGACATGAAACAGAGCAGGTCACAGATGCGATTAACCGCAGCTGATGGGAAGAGGTCGAGGGGAGAAACTGTCAATGTGTCCCACAATCACTATTTCTTCTTGTCATAAACCTGGCCGAGGGCTGCGCTAACAGCGCCTTCAATCACCTCATGCTGGCATCATATAGGTCACTGACAACACCTGGATAGTGTGTGTCAATATGATCACGGTCTGTGCAGAGCATGGGGAAACTCAAACTGAGCTAACTGCCATTAAAGCATATAGTATATATAAGCCATTACATGTCCCTTTGGTAATGTCGTGTTTAATATAATAGGGTGTATTCAGCATATCACTAAAGTCCTCATATATGATAGCACTTTGCCCAGTATTGCTGAACTAGTTGAACTGAATATGTTAGGCAACAAATTCTATTTCTTAATATTGTGACATATGAATCAGAGAAACTGCATGGCAACAAGTTCAGTCACCGGTTTACATTACAATGTTCCCTAAAATAAATATGTCAAATATTGTAATTTCAAAGTTGGTATATCAGGAGTCATCCACATGTCTGCAGCGTGAATAGAGCGTATTTGAAGACGAATGAGGGGGGCTGACATATTTGTTCTATCTGAACAACTCTTTTTTGATAATGACAGTCTCACCACAACTACAGAACACACACCCTGACAAAACACATAGTTGTGTAACATTCAAGAGGAATGAGAAACGAGGAGAAACGGTAATCTTACCCTGGTCCTGCCCAGGCGTCGTTCCCTGTGCTAAACGAAGGTAAACAATCCCAAAGGCAGAGACAAAGGTCTCTTCGTCGTCTTGCAACATCTTATGTGGACCAGCTGTCCTTAAAGGACCTCTCCTCAAACTGAGCTGTCCATAAAGTGACAGGACAGGCAGTACACTGTGCAATGTGCCAGTGGGTAACTGAACACAAATGCAACAGACAGGAATATGTAACTGTATATACAGTACGTATCACCCTGCCATACATGGAGGACTCTATTAGCATTGCTTTCCAATCTGCCAGGCCCAGAGGATACCTTGTGCTTTTGTCACCAGGCCTCCTCAAGGGTTCACCTGCTTAGTTGGTGCCATCTGTGAAAAAACCATAAGTCACAAAAAACCCTATTGGTCTGGATGAAGTTCAAAGAGGAACTGCACGCACTAAATGCATTCATAACCAAGGTAACCTACAGCATACCCCAGCACCTACAGTTTGCATTTAATGTCTACAGTTGTAAATCTAAACCACGGTTAGTGTTTTTGATGCCAGCGGTATCTGATTGACAAATTTCTGTTTTCTAGAAATTTCATCAAATCAGCCAGTAGGTTAAAGCTGCATGAATGCGTTTTGTTATAAAAATGAAAACCAGGTAAAGTTAAATACACAATCGGATGTGGTTCCTGTATGAAACCAGGAGAGACACAAGTAAGCTGAAGTAAGTAAGCCCGAGCTAACGGCAGTCTACAGAGACACACGGGGCCCCGGTGCTGGGGGCCACCTCTGGGCCTACGCTTTGCCAGCACGGTGCACGAGGACCTCGCTGTAAATGTGTGGACCAGCGCTGAGGGCAAGTCTTCAATTTCACCCACATCAAAGATGCGCAGTAAGTGCAGCTGCGTCAGTACTTGCAGCAGATGTTCTGCTCCCTTTGCCCTCTTCTATTTTCAATCAATTTCTTTTTTTCAGTTTTGATGTTTCTCACAGGACTGTGTCAAAGCTATCGTGTCGGCTAAAAGGTGAGGAAAATGGCTTAGCTTTTTTCTCTGCCCTTAGAGTATCTTCGTTTTACTCCATGGAAACGCACACCATCCCGTTCATATGGTAGCTGGGAGGCTGTGCGTTCGCCTGTTCAGAGGGGACCTCTCTGTCAGTGGGTGCTGAACACAGCTATGACTGTTGAATAAGAACAAACTCATGTTTTGTAGGATACTGTCTCTGTTTTCCTGCTCTTCCCAAAGGGCCTGACCTTGGGCCAATGCGGATCACAGCTGACCACAACCATTTCCTATGGCCTCCCCCACCAACACTCCACCCTGTGATTATAAAACAATTACTGGAAACATATTTCCACAGCCATAATTATACATATGACCATGTGTTCAGTATGCTATTACTTTTTAAGTATTAAAAACAGTCACTGAAATACATCCAGTAATACTCTGGCTTTCAAGGACAGGAGCTGCCTTTTGTCTCTACCTTCCTGTCTTTATCATAGGTGTGGATAAATGTGTGTGGGGCTCTACTTCAGAGTGATTGTAAGATGATAATTTTATGGCTGTAGATTTATAAATTAAAAGAGTGATCTGCATTTTTAATATCAAGTTACGGGAATACTTCTCATTTCATTCTTGCCTGTATCTAGCTGGATCTTAAATTTAATCATTATCCTTCGGGGTTTTGAGGTCACAACTTGCCAGTGTAATATCTATTAACTTGTAGTTTGATTAAAGCATAACTGAAGTTACCTTTAGACAAGATGAGTACCCTTTCATTAAATTACAATTAATTTAGCATTCCTCGTCCCCATGTCTGCCGATAGCGTATTGTACAGTGGTGGGAAGTAAGAAAGCTTGAAAGACTGTTTGAGCGTTATAACAGAAATGAGTTTCTCGCAGTGCAGTAATGGAAAAGGAGAAGGCTGTGGGCTGGAAGGTGGGAGTGGAGTGTATGTCGAAGGGCTTCATGCTGTTCGTCACTCTGACCCGCCTCTACTACATGTCCCTGCAGAATTACTTAGCAGTGACCTTCACAATATACTGCCTCATGTTCGTCCTGACCTCAGCACGAAATGATTTTTTTTCTTGAGAAAGAGATGACTGCAGTTCTGAGCCATTCTTGCTATCTGGACAAACGCGGACTGAAACTTTGCACTGTCATAATCAGAAATGAAGTTTTTGTTCACTTTTAATTGTAATGACTGATAACAAGTTAACTCATTTTAAAAAACTCTACTGAACAACCTATTTCTTATGACTAATCTGTACCTGTTCCTTTTTTATATATAAAGAGTTTTGTCCAAATCTGGTCATACAAATTACTCTGCCCTCATTAATCAACTTTCCTTGTCTTACCTTGCCTTATTTAACTGCTGGGAATTGTAACCCACAAGGCTGTCAAGATAGAGTCGTAGACTTCAGTTAAAGATGGCTGCTGTCTCATATAATATACAACCATCAAAGAGGCGGTTCTAAAATGCTGTCTATCCTTCTATTTGAAAGGCAAACACCTAGCAAAGCAAAAATAACTCCAGACAAGGTTGTGTTCATTTTGATCAATATCAAAGAGCTTGCTGTGTAATGAGTGAGATCTGGGGTTCAATTACGATCAAACCAGGATGAACACCCCTTGCCTAATAGGTGTCCTTTCTGAGTGCCTGCTACTGAAGCACAGGCTATTATGCAGTCATTAAGCAGTGCCCAGAAGTTTTTCACCTCTTAATTACCATCATTTGCTCAGACATCAGGCCTGTCTGGAGGGTCTGGAGGCAGAGGGGCTTTGGAGTTCTCCATTATCCTCAACCACCACAGCATCAACATGCATACAGATGCAAGACTAAGGCTATAAGGAGGTTGAACGGAACAATAATGCTATATTCCCCTGCGCAAACTCATAAGCCAAAGTTCAGCCCAACCGTCAAATCACCAACCAATCCTCTTCTGTTCCTGAATCTATTCACCAATTCATGCTTGAGGCAACTTTTCCTTTTCAGCAACACCCACCACACTTTTCCCCGCTGCTACTTCGTGTTAAACTCTTTGAGGCTGGAGTGGTAATGCCTCCTCGTATTAGGACTGACTGTTAGCAGGACCTGAGTCCAGGAAATCCTTATATGGCCTCAGGCCTCAACTAACATTCCCCAGGCCTTTCGTATAAGCAATGTCACACCAAGCAGGGAAAGGCCTGCTCAGCCCATATATGTATATATGCGTGTATACCACTTTGGTCAACAAGAAAACACATATACAGTGGCCAGTAACTGACCACTAATAGTTACATGTTTGTGCTTTCAGTGAAATCCCAATGGGCTCATTGCATCTGCTTCACAGATGCACGTCTGTCACACTGGAGTTGCTTTCCGAGGTCACTCTATACACCAACATTTCCTTCAGCTTTCTTCGGTTAAAAAGGGTTAAAAGCGTGCAAGATGATTTCATGCCATCATTACACACTGATGACAGACATTCGCCATCAGTAAAAGCAAAGCCGTATTTGATGAATTATGAGTAATATTTTCTAGGTTTATGATTTACCATTTCAGAATCCTTGATGCTACTAACAAGAGCTGAGTGCTTAGTGTTCTCTTATGCAGATTTTGAACCTAAAGATAGCTGAGGAGACTGTCATTTGGAAAGAGAAATAATATTAGCTACCGGGTTCTCATGCTAAGTAGCAGTCAAAGACTATCTGTCCTGATGTGAATGACCTTTGTTTCCCGTATGGACTAAGTATCCGGTACAAACCTGCTTCACCATGACAACCATTGTTGCACCATCTGTTAGGCTGACTGCTAAACATAAACTGAAGTCAAGTTTTTATTTGTGAATCACTAAAATTAACAGTCGTTAGCTAATGTAGCATCTTCGCTACCTATGATGGGAGAGGGGTACTAAAGGACTTGACAACAGCTTCCTGTCAATTTGAAAGACTTAGATTTAGATGATCTGAAAAGTGAAATATTCCTCAGCTATGTACAGTACCAGATATTCCACTGTTGATATTATGTTTTAGGAACACTTTAAGCTTTTCTTCAAACAAAGAAGGTTGTATTGATATTCAGCCTGAATTATTCAGTTAAATGCTACTCTTCTCTTGTTGAAAGGTTAACCATTTGTAATTGCAAATGAAAGAATGAAAAATCGTCTTATATGTTAGGAACTGAATCACCACATTATATTTCCAACAAAAAGGGTGTACCCTTCATCTCATCAGACGGGCAATAGTGACAATTTCATCTGAAATTCAGATTTTTGCTTTAAAAATGAACTGTGGATTTGAACAAAAAAAACTGCTGTGCATCAAATCCTTGAAACTGTCAACTTAATTAGTATTTTTGTATTTATTTTTCTGTGTCTCATCTCCAAATTACATATTATCATTGGAAACTTCCAGAAGTTTTATTTATCATCATCACTTCTGATGTGTGCTGCTTATCTGTAAGCAAGGGTTCTTTGACGTGTGTGTGTGTGTGTGTGTGTGTGTGTGTGTGTGTGTGTGTGCGTGTATTACTGTTTAGTGTTAAAAGGGATCATATATTTCATGAAATTCCATTCTGGCTATGTTATTATCTTTGACACTGTGAAGATTATAAATAAATATTGAATAAACAAATATATAATTTAAAAAACACATTCACTTCAGTCAACCTTAATCTAAAACCTTTAATGTTACATAATTTAGCTAAGCTCATTTGATATGACTCTTTGATGTCAGCGGTTTCTTTAGCATTGTACTTAGTTTCACATTATCTGGTGGATATGAAAAGAACAGGATAAGGAAGGAAAATGTGTCCTTGTCAGCCTGTGCACCATCGGTAGCCTTACTGTGAAATATGCCTCCTATCATTGCTGACCATGCATCCCACTCCCAATAAGTTCTGACAGTAAGCATGCGCTGCAACCTCATCAAATGGTTTTTCCTCACATCTCACTGTGCTCTCCTTCCATAAAACTGCGCAGATCTGACGGACAGTAAAGTTAGGTTCACAGACACTGTATGCAAAGACTAACAGATGAAGGTGCCTCTATCAGCAGTGTAGTTACTCAGTCATATTGTTTTAGATTTGTTTTAATTCACATAATGAAACTTAATTTTCCGGTCCTTGTATATTGCCTCACCTGAGCTAATAATTTAGGACAGTGCATTCACTGTTCCATCCGAAGGGCCTGGTGATTATTGTGAATAAATCTTACGAAAAGAGTGTCAAAGCGAAAATCCATGTGTGCCTCTCGGAGAATCACGAATCAATGTTTTTCACTGCCTGTTTCTCATTGCTGAGAAACATTCTGTGCGGGGAAAAAAGAAAAAGGGAGGTGTGGGGTGGGGGAAAGGGGGAGGACTGCACCTCACCTGTCCTCGGGAGAGATAACACCCCAGTCTCTTACCAACAGAGTTAGGCCGTTGCCTGGGCAATGAGGGAGCCAATGAGGTGATAATATCCCCCCTCACCCATATATGAAGGGAAGAGACTTGGGATTACATTACGATACATTACCTTACATTTCTGACATTTAGCAGACACTCTTACCCAGAGCAACTTCCATCGGTTACAGGGATCAGGGTGAGCTGAAGTTCTTGTGCGTACTTATACAGCCATGTATTCATATACATATATTATGTAATATGGCACTTTGTATGTATTCTTAATAATAGTTGTGTCTTTCTCTTTTGCTCCCTGAGCACAACACATTGTCTTTAGTGAGCTGGTACAGAATGCTCAGTGTTGGCAACATAGGACACACAGAGAGCGGCATGAGAGGATGGAGGTAACCATCAGTTAGCAATCAATTAATACGACTTACTGGCCTTGAGAGATAAGGTGCAGCCGTGGGAAGGAGGGCAGCCTGTTTCTGTCCCTTTCTCACCCCCCTCCTGCAGCTTTGAGAGTGGGATGACCTATGGCTGAGAGAGAGAGAGGATTCCAAGGTTTCAGGGTGCCCACCAATCAGGGGCTCAAGCTGCCCACACAGCTTGTGAGTTCACCTATGCTCTTGCATATAACCTAAATTAATATTTGCATAATAATCTATATGTTGCATATTTATTGCACTGTAATTATACAACTCACACTGCAGCAAAAGTTGGTGAAAGATTCCCCCCCGGGACTATGTGAAGAACTACTGAGCTGGTGCCAGAGTTCCGTAGGTGAATAATCCGTCTTTGTCTCAACCTGAACCTCAGCTTCATCCCTGAGTCATCCCTGACTATATCTCTGCTACATTAAAGGGAGACTTTTGAGCCTTCACATCACTGCAGCTCGAATCGAATCAACATCACACAATAGCACCTTCCACATTTGTCAATGGATGTCAATAAATATTATTAGACTACTTAGTGGAAAGCCTGGTTTCTCTGTGCTTACAGTACTGAGTGAGAGGTATGAATCTGTACACAAGTATAATACAACTCTCAGAATTCCCCTTGGCTTGGCTTTAATAAGCTTATTTTTAATTAAACGTTACCACTGAGGTTAAATTTTTAATCACAGGCAAGTTTCCATTCAGGTGTAATCATGTGTTTAGTACTCAGTACATACTGTCAAAGGTTCTACTAGTGGGCAAAGGAAACATTATGACAATGTAGGACACACATATGCGTCTTGATAAATGCTGTTTTTAGAAGTGGCCAAAGGCTGTCAAACACAAGGGACCCTAGGCAATCCACGCAGATTTGGGCTGCCTTTGAGGGGTCCCATTGCAGGAACTTTTGTCTCCAGGGGAGGTATTTCAGTATGGAGTTTTGCTTTTGTTTGTAGTGAATCTTCATGAGATAATGAACTCCGCTGTCTAGCCCAATGGGCCTACCGTATCAGAAGCTAAAATAAATAAAGTAGGCCATGGAACTCACATCTGACTGCATGTTTAATACACTGATTCTCAAAACATAATTACAGCAAATGAATTCAAAACAAATGTTTCCTTTTGTTTAAGGCACAAAAGCTGTGTGCTACAGACTGGTGGAGACCTGATTTCTTTCTTCTCTGAGGAGAGATATCAAAATGTTTGGACTGACTCTATGGAGAAAATAAAATGCCTTTAAATTACCAAACGTCTTGTGTGAAAATGAAACAACTACTGGCGAGGGTACTGAGGAGGAAAATTATTATTTGAAAAGGTTTTAATAAATGGAAGATTATATTTGATCTCTGGGCTACAATTACATTAACCCAGATGACAGACATGAAATGAATAATTACATTGTCTCTTTGGTTTTCAAAAGCTTGACCTTGGCATTCTCTTAAACGAACATTGGCTGAAATGTTAAGTTGAACATCTGTAACGCTGAATATGGACACCTGCAATTGTGAAGAGTATGTATCTTGCAAAAACAGAGACACATTCATAGATAAATACATATGTACAGGATTTAATTGATTTGTAGTTTGAAAAACAAACACAAAAAAAATCAAGGGCACTTTATATTTGAACATCAACCTGTAGATCCATCTCTAGACCAAAAGACTGAACAGTGTTGATAGCTTACAAGATCAAAAGTTACGCTAAGTGCTTTGTGGCTTGAACTTTAAATGAATGAATAAATTTATATGAAGGCTGCTTCTGGCAACAGTACCTAAAGACTCTTGTATAGAAATCAGGAATGAAATCAAAACAAAGGTACTCTTGCGTTTTACCCCTATTGAGATCAATTCAATATCTGTCCATTTTGATAGGCATTTTTTGGATATGATAAAGCATGACGATATGAAGGAAAACCAAAATCAAAAACTGTTTAAATGATGATTGCCAATGATTACTCTGGAGGAGTGTGGAAAAGACTTTTTTCTTACCTGATCAAGCACTGTTCCTTGGGGCTACTGTTACATGCTTCAGCCAATCACAGTGTCCACCCTTAGCCACGCCCACCCCAAGATGCACTACAGGCAGACCCCTGCAGGTAAAACACAACCACATGCCACTGTTCACTCAAATCAATGCTGGTGTCAGTCTGTTTGTGCTGAAACAGCAGGTAATACAAATCTCCACTATTTATGTAATAGAATGCACACTCACCACAGTGGTGCAAAAGTGTGGAAACACAACCCTTTTTCACATTACAAATGCCAGCTTTTTCATACTCAGCGGCAGCACCATGTGCAGCGTGACACTGTTATTTCCTCCCGCGATGCTGTTCCACTTCTGAGATTCCTGCACATGTGAAAGAAAGTAAGGGCTCATCTTTGAGGGGATACTGTTATATTCACTTACAACATTATTTTATTTCACTTATTTTACCTGTCAAGAGTAATCTGGCAAGAATAAAGACCAGACAAGAGACCCCTTACGAGTGGAGTTTAAACAGCTGTCATGCTGACTTCATGTCCACCGATACCACAGAGCTTGTCACGTCTCTTCAAACAGTGAAGCTCCATGCGCTCCCAGCTCAAAGGACTCTCCTCTGTTTAAGGACAGTACAGCAAGATGACTGTGTAATCTAACAGCCAAAAAACCCCAATTAATTTTAAAGAGGACGGTAAAGATGGTTAGATTTATGTTTATGGTTAAACACTGGAATTGTTACATCAATTACACATTTTCAGGGAAATGTTAGAGGCTTTGGTTGGATCAAATATGTTTTATTCAGTAAGCTGACAGCTGTTACAGCAGGTAATGCTATACATGAATTATGAAAGTAGTTATGAAAGTAGAGAATGCTCCCAGAATGAGAGAAAGCAACTGTCTACTGTTGCCTCCCGCTGAGGCAAGCATTCCATCAACTGAGCCTCCTTCCTTCCGCAATTAATAGCCTGCAAGTACCTGGAAAATAAAGAGGTCTCACTGCGAGAAAATGACAAACACAAATTATTTGAGCGAAAGCTAATTGTGCCATTTCAGGAGTGTGCACGTATTAATCATTAATTTCCAAGAACTGGGCGCAGAGAGAGGGCCCTTTCAATCCCACTGAATGATGCCATTAAGGTGGGGGCTGGCAGAGGAGAGGGGTTTAAAGCTTTTTCAGACCAACTAGCTCCTCTTCCTAACGCAGACATAGGATGGCTGCCATTATTTCCATTGGCTGTTCTGAAAGGACTGGGAGATAATGATTCACTCCAAATCAGTAGGTACCTCAAGCCATTTATCTCTCCATACACTGGTTAACAAAAGTCAATACCCTTTGATTCAAGTGCTGAAAAGGCTCTGAGATGTACTGTCACTAATTAATTTACTGTTGGGGGGTATTAAGGTGAACAGAATTATGCATTTATCCCAGATTCCTTCCATCAGTTAATGTGCAGCTGAAAGGAAAATGGTAAAGGATTGATAATATTTACAGGTGGCTATGCATTAATAATGCATTAAATTGCAACAAATGATTTAGCTGAAAACTTTATTTCAGCAGAGCAAAATACAGAGAGATTGCTTAAATGGGTGGCAGTGTAGCATAGTGGTTAAGGAGCAGGACTTGTAACTGAAAGGTTGCTGGTTCAATCCCCACTAGGACACTGCTGCTGTACCCTTGGGCAAGGTACTTAACCCACAATTGCCTCAGTAAATATCCTGCTGTATAAATGGATAACATTGTAAAGAACTGTAACCTATGTAAGTTGCTTTGGATAAAAGCGCCTGCTAAATGAATAAATGTAAATAGGAGAAACTGAAGTTCACATAATACGGGGGGGTACTTTTATTAACCTAATTGTCAGATTTATTATCAATTGAAAGGAGATTAAGTAAAAGGTGGTCCATTTTTTTTAAACAAACTTGTTCAACATCTCACATGACTTTCATTTTCTGCAAGCAAAAGCTTACTCCTAATTTTGAATTGACATAAGAAGACTGTTTCTTTCTCCCAGGGAGCCCGTGCTCAAACAGAGAGCAGTAACACGTGCGGCTTAGCATGCGTGTGCATGACATCAGATCCTGCCAGCACATGCCCATGCAGATCATCTGACAGGTGCTCGTTTGGCTCAGGGTAGCAGGGTTGCAGGTCCACCACACGCACATTGCTGCACTCCGGGAAAGTCTTACAAATGTGTGTGTCTCTGTGTTCTGCCATGCCTGAATGTGAGAACACCATCTTGTGCAAAGGCGTAACCTGTGGAGCAGGAGCACCGTGTGTGTAGCGTCATGCAGTCAAGGAGCCATGGATAAATACACTGTACTTCAGTGCCATTCATCGCTCCCCACAGCCGCGCCGTGAGGCACAGCTCCTGCAGCAGCACATTACATTGCACTATTTTCATTTAGCATTTAGCTGCTCTTATCCAGAGCTGCTCTTATCCAGAGCTGCTCATATAGATTATGATTTTCTTTACATGCTATCCATTTATACAGCTGGATATTTGCTAAGGCAAGTCTGGGTTAAGTAAAAGCAGTTCCCCAGTGAGGAATTGAACTGGCAACCTTTTGGTTATGAGCATTGCGCCTTACCGCTACGCTACACTACTGCAGGTTCTGTATACTGTGGTGCTGCGGCTCGCTAAACCACAGGCTGTGAATGATCAGAGCATTGTGCCGATTCTCATTCAACCAGAACATCCTGAGGAATGGAAGCTTCAGAGTTAACTTGTGATCACTAGATCACTGGTGAAGGCAGGGATTAGAGGCAATACAAGCACATATAACCAGCAACTTACCTGGGTGGAGCTGATTTGCTTGTGATGTGTGCTAGGGTTGCCAGCATTTTATTGGTTTGCAGTTTGAAGGAAAAAAACATTTGTTGAATCTGAAAAGCAACCTGTAGTTCCCTCTTTGGCCATCCCCTGGCTAAACCACTGAACACAGTGAAGTCTTAAAAGATGAAATGGTAGGCTATAAGTCAATGTTTTTGTGCTTGAAATGGCTATAAAAACGTTGCCTCCAGTAACAGCACCTAAAGGAATTTACACAGAAATCACGCATGGGACTAAAACAACTTCTCTTAGCTATTCCCGCTACTATCGACTTTCTGCAGTACTCCTCTGTCATATATTATTAGTGTCTCTCTTTATAGTTGTCTTTCTTCTTGTTTCTGTTTCCCTTATTGCTGCACATGGTCCCATGCTCATTTAACTCAGCTGGGCAATTAACATACTGCAAAGAAGTTTTTTGGGGGGGAGAGAGGAAGAAGGGGGGGTGTCTTACCAGGCACTTCCATATTTGATCATTTCTAGATGCTGTTAAGACACTACAGTGTTAATGCAGGTGAAGGTAATTCAGCACTTCAGTTCCCTGGGTCCCCACGTTTCCTTCTTCCTAATTCCATTCACAGTGTTTGGGTTCCTTCCATTACCTCACAGTTACGGTACTGACTGAGCTGCCCTAATACGAAGTAATGGAGCCACTGCAATTACAAATTCTAACACCCTGGCTCTTTACCGCAAAGGAATGAATGGGGGCCGCCACCAGGACCACCACCAAAGGGAGGATGATTATTTCAAGTTGATTCCAGAGATTTTTTCACGATTCTGGTAAGTGCTCTGCTCTCTCCTAATTGGCCTGTTTGTAAATGACATTTTGCACACTGACAGAAGGTCATGTCATGGACAGCGACAGGCCAAGAACCCCGTGTAGCAGTGGTCAGCAGCCATGCTCAGAGCCACAGACCTAACAAATCCATTTCAAAAGCGGATTTTAAAATCATACAGACATTCTTGCCGCATATTAACCTCGCAGGGAATTTCAAGCATGCTTTTATAACCGTCTGAATTACTTCTTTACAAAACCTCTCCAATGACCTCTATCATCTTTATTGAGATTTACAGGAGTTCTGAGAGACGTTAATGAGCTGCTGTGATGAGCTATTTGCCACCTTTTACAACTTCCTGAAATGGACAAAATGTTTAACAGGGCAAGTGTCATGTACTCATACAGATCAAACACATCTATCCTGGATGATAAAACGCAGTCAGTTTTCAACAGAAACACAATGGCTTGATGTAGTACAGTGATGGAAACAGTCACTCTGTTATATCTGAATCATATCTGCCATGACAAAACTGAAAAGCCAGCAACACGCCACTTCCTGTCTTGACCGATTCTATGAAGTGACCAACGTGTGCTGATAATTGCCATCTGTGGGAAATGCCATTTGGGTCATAATTGATTTCTATCCCATGGAGAACAAGCTGACAGGGAGAAAGTATTGTATCTCCTGACATACAGCCAAGAGACAAAGAGTAACACAGCTCTGAAGTGACAGTTGTTCTTTCACACATGCTGAGAGTGAGTGGGTGAACCTTTCACAAAACACATTGAAGTCTGGAGATTTGTTAAAGCAGACAGAGGTGAGAAGTGTGACACCTAACATACACACAAAATTTGATAGTAAATACTGTATTCAAATTTTAATATCACTAGTTAACTAACCTGAATTACTTCTAGCAATGTTACCTAGCCAGGTAAAAGTACCATCTAGGCAAAATACGTACTACATGAACAATAGACAAAGATATCTATACATATTGATGAATTAGTTATCTTGCTCCTTCTGTAAGAAGCTGTAATAAAATGTATACTGAAAAAATTAAAATGTGCACATGTGTAAAATGTAAATATATACTTAAAATTAAAATAGTGAGGGAGTCCATTTTTAACTGTGAAAGGATAAATTATATCACACCAACCTGGTAACGGTCATTTTTAAACAGCATCGTGGCTCGTTGTGGGTTATCGTTCACCTAGCCCAAGAGTAAAAGAAGTTGCAGAGATAAACCCTCTTCCTATGTAAATATTAGTGCCCATATCTGAAAAATTCAAATAGTTACACTCACAGATATCCGTAATTCTAAACTAGCTTTCATATCCCAGCAACCTTTGCATTTAAGGAACTAGTTTCATAGTGGAATAACACAATTTTATGTAATTCAGTATATAGCTGATGTAAATAGGTAGATAAAGATAGTAGTGGAATATGGCACTGCGGGGGGTGCATCTCACTGAATGTCTGTGTACTGTATCATACCCCTGGGGGGGGTCAGCTTTTTCTCCAGGGCGTAAAGGGAACCCAGTACAGCGCAGGTGCGTGCTTCAATGAACTGAAGTCTTACAATCCTTACAGTATCGTGCTTAACGTAAAGTCTGCAGTCTGTAGATGATGATGAATCAAATCTCATTACACCAGCTCATGGGGCACATACCACACAACTTTTGTAGTCAGTCCTAGCATATTAGTTGAGAACAGTAGGGTGTGATCATTGTGCATCCCATCAGTTTCTGAAAGTACTATTTGCCTAAATATCTGGTATGATGATCTGGTACATCTTTAAGTGCAGTCTCCTTTCTAACTCACCTCTTTGCTACTAGGTCCTGCCTGCTCACTGTCCTCCTGACCTCCTCCTGCCTGCTCTCCTCTTGCTGCTCCTCATGTTGACTCTGTGAATGAAATCTAATCTGAGTTCAATAAAGTAGTCATACACTGAACTAATACAATTACTTAGCCTTCAGCACACATGGATTTTAATATTGTTCAATTACCCAACCAGGTAAAACTCCTGAATTCCTGAGTGAAAACAAAGGGAGTGCCTATCATAAAAGCTAATATCATAAAGGCAAAAGGCAAAAGACTAAACCACCACAGCCACACAAAAGACAATTAAAATGAAATAATAAACTCTATACTGATGTCAAAACGTATCCCTATAACAACTAATCCTCCATTGTCACACTGCTCATGACTGAGCACTAGTTTTAGCTAACATTAGATAATATATGACATTTTATATTGGTAATGAAATGCCAAGCCAGCATTGGACATGAAAGGGCGCGCTATCAGCTAGCTAACATTAGTTAGCTAACGTTAGGTAAGGCAAACGTTAGTTTTAGCTATCTAACGTTAGTTAGCTAAACTGTAACTTAAGGCAAAAGTTAGAAAGCTAAGCTTAGTGTTCATCCGTAGACACTTGACACAATCTAATTCAGAAACTCTGAAGGTAAGAAAGTAAAGTGTATTAAATAAGCGCGATAGCTCGCTTACATTAACCTACAGTGTCTCCGTTGGCTTGCGCGACGCACGGGAGCAGGCGAGCCACCGCTCGCGAGTGAGGCAGGCAGACGGGACGCTCAGCTAACGGCCAGGTGAAGAAATGGTATTGTCCAGTGTAGGGGTGTCTGAAATCGTATTACAAGATTCTTCCAGGCAGCAATATGGAAATATATTGTAATATTACAATTACAGGAGGAAGGATATATAAATGTTTCGACCCCGGGGGGGGGGGTCTTCCAAGTCTTAAATGGGGGGGGGGGGGGGGGGGGGGTAATTCGAACCCTGTCGTTGCTGAGCGTAACAAGGAATATTTCTTAATCAATGCATGGTTGAAATTTATAATCACCTAATTCCTATTTAAGTAATAGCAAAGAAGCTGTTCATTTGCTCTCTGCACGAGGTATTGACATGGTGTTTTAAATATCTTCAAGGTAAATTATCAAATGAATCCTGTTTGATCCCTGGAGACTAGAAAGAGATTTCAAACTAAAACTATGATTATGCAACCCTCTTAACCGTTTAAAGTTTAAAAAGGTGGATATAGATTATATTTGTTTAGTTATTTTTTGTGGAGCCCTTTTTTGTTATTAAATTATTTGTTAATTTACAATTTTATAAGGGAAAGGAGTGGTGCATAATCAGTTTACTTTTGATGAATCCAGTTAGAACATTTATTTAAAACTGTTTTAAATCAAACAAAAGTAACTTTAAATGTGAACTGACTATAGGGTAAGTCATTTCACAGTTTAACGTTACATTCATGTCATCACACGTTTCTGTAGCCCGCCTTCTCTAATATTAGTTTCTGTAGACATGCTCCTCAGAGGTGTTATGAAGCCCCATGACTAATCCCTCTCCTCACGGGCCTGTAAGCAGAACACGGCACAGTGAAACAAACTTTTCTACCATCGTACCCTTCCTACCCCTACCCCCATGCTGTCAGGGTAGCAGCCACTGAGCGTTAACATCTAAAAGAGTTAGCTCTGCTCTCAGGGACTAAAAATAAACATTAAAAAAAAGAAAACTCCAAAGCGCCATCATTTCGTGTTTAAGATGTGTTTAATTAGAGCAGGAATTCTGATGTCAAGTATCATTTTCACTGTCTGTCTTCTTTGTGGGAGTGAATTTAGTCTTCCTTTCATCAAGCAGGCTTTAAATGAACGGTAGAATGTTTTTAGGAGAGAAGGCTGCAGTTTTTATTATCTCTCTTCCTTCTCCCCTGTTACTTTTTTTATTGTTAATCTTAATTAAAGGCAGCCCTTAGGAGACCTCCCTGTCTCTCACAAACTTTCACTCCACAGGGGGGTTCTGTACATTTCAAATAAAGATATTAAAAAATATATATATTTTAAGTTTGCTATTTAACTGGAAGCTAAAATGACTTAAAATGTAAAATGATGCGTGTTCAACAGAACATGGCTGCGTACACAAACCATGCGATTTCTGGTGCAATTTAATGTATGGGAATGGAAGGTGCGTGTAGTTTTATTGAAATCTGTAAATCAATCTTTTTAAATAACAATATATATAATATAATATAACTAATTATATAGCAATGTGATTAATAACCATCATATTAATGGAAAATATCTGTGAAATGAAATGAAAAAAATCAGAAAAGAGCAATACTGTATTTTTCAATATTATGATAGATTTTACTAAGAATGGGTTTCAAACAGTTATAATAAATTACACATTTGTAGCAAAGCTGTTTTAATCATAAAAATGATATCATATTGCAGTTGTACTGAAGCCCCTGTAATAGAATACCAATTACTGCCATTAATGGCTATTAACATTTCACAATTTCCATTTATATTGCAGCCTTTTGTCCTGGTTTCATGATGGGTAGTCATTGCTTTGTGCATATCAATAAAGTAGGACATATTTCAAGTATAATAGTTTAATAAATAGAATAAACTTTCCACTCAAAATGGCCACTGACACTACAAGTCATGTTATGTATGAAATGGGTAGGATTTTATCTGAAGTGATTCTTACACAGGCTACCTCATGCCATTTCTGAGTGGGCTTGAAAGGCAGAATCGGAAGCGAAATGGTTTTCAACATTAAATTAACATTGTTGTAAATGTTAAATTTACACCACACATTAGCTTTAATTTGCCCCACCCCCCCCCCCCCCCACCCCCGCACTAAAAGTGCAAAAGTGGCTGTGATTTCACTGTCTTCATTGTCTTGTAACATTGTCTTAGATACTTCACTATATTTATGCAGCTTCAATTGTGGGAATATTACAGTGATGAACAATATATATATTTAGAGACACAGTAGTGCTAAAACAATTATAGCATTAAAATATTAAAATCTTGCTAGCTTCATTCTGCTCAGGGCCAGCCCCCGGCATCAGCCGTACAGGTGGTTGCCTAGGGTACCGCCCCCTCACCAGGGGCAACACGTGTCATTGGTTTTGAAGTGTGAGAAATGGTGTGTATTCAATCAAGACTCAGATGACTACAATAAACATTATTTTCAATATCAATACGTATCTGTAGTCTGGGAAATGGAAAGAAGCAGAAATTGATTGTGTGCATGTTTCAGAGGGAGAAGAGGCAGATAATAATATAATTGAATTAGTTAAATAACCAGCAGACCCTTGTCAGTGTGTCAGTGACACCCTGTGTCAGTGTGTGAGGAACACTTTATCCTTTTTTTAAATCTCTCTGTTTTATGCTCCCTTCCATTTTGGTGAATTGTTTATTCTAGAAAATTTAAAAATTCATATATGGGAAGATTCAGGCTTAGGAGCAATGAGCACTTTTCTGTGGAACTTTATACTAACTGAACATATAGATAATGGCATGTATGTACGCTTGTTATAGTATTACCTACAATAATAATAAATACCAATTACAGTGTAATTAATGTGTAATTGCTTGCAGTCACACTCTTATTACCAAAGTAATTACATTGCTACTATACCGGTAGACATACAACTTGATGTAAAATGTTATGAACAAGTCAATATCAAATATTTGAACACATTTCAGACTTTCAGATAGAATATCACGTTAAAATACTGTAAACATTCAAAATTTTGTGGACAATTACTGTATCTGGGGCTATCAAATATGATATGAGAATACAACATATTATTTGTGGTTAGACAGTCTATTTTCTGCCTCTTTTTTTTAACAATCGTTGCAGAGAGAACTGACTTTAATGTGGGTCAGAATGAGAGTATGCTGGTAAATAATGAGACGTTTTGGGGAAGCTCCACCCCAAACATGCAATTCTAACATGGACTGCTGAACATCCCATTTCAGCATCTGGAGACTGGTTTCAGAGCTGCAGAACTCCTCTGAGACACGCTAAAGTAATCAGACAAGTCGGGTTGACTCGCACGTTATGGTAGGGATGGGAAATTTTTGTTACATTCTTTGAAAACAAAGGTTGTTGTTACACACGGATATCTATGAAATAGTTTCTTACACATGTCATATAGCTGTTATCTATGCTGTTTAGTTGTAGGCTAATTAAGGTCAGCTTACAATACAGCGCTGTAATGTGTCACAAAAAAACAATAGGACACATGGTGTTGCCTTTGTCGTGTCCTGTACTCATCACTGCGTGAGAGGCATTTACAAGTTTTTCCACTGCTCTTCATGAGGGAGGTTTACTGAAATTACATTGAAATTAAGTTTGGTTGGAGATACTTCAATTCCTCAAGTCTTTTTTTTTTTTTTTGGTCAGATCCCATCTGAACACGGTGAACTTGTTCACATCTGAACATGGTGTAAATTTCAATGACAGTTCCGTCAATAACTGCTTCTGAACAGGTGAGCGATGCCGTTTAAATTACCTTTAAATGTAGCCAACCCGTGACAAAGATGTGGCAAGGCCATTCAGACGCATCGAATACATCGCCCGAACCAACGGTGTGTAAAGACTCTCTGACCCACTGAAATAAGAGAAAACCTCTCAGCTGGAAAGATAAAAGCGTGATATGTTTTACTCTTGTTTAAAAAGGAAGACATGCTCAACACTGCTAAAGTACTGTAGAAGGTGCTTTTATGCTCTATGGAAGTTGCATTCATATTTAAAAGTTTTATGTTGCTGCCACATTATAAAAGTTTTAAACATGAATGTTAAATTATTATGTGGCTGTCTGTCACCGAATGAAATTACTTCAACACAACAGCATGAATGTGCAAACAAGGTGAAAACATCAATTTTTTATTTATTTTTTGGAAGCAGCTCCAGCATGGTAACCTGGCAGGTGGTTAAATTAACTGAGTGTGCTGCAAGATTGAAGGGCTTCTTTAGAACGAATTTAAACAAATAAAGGTGTACATTAGTAATTTACCTCTCAGCATCAGGGTCCACTGCTTGAATATGCACTGTAATATCAATATATTCCTGCATAAATGAAAGCATTTATGAGCCCAAATGTTTTATTGTCCCTGATACTAAACATCATGCTGTAGTCCAAAGCACATTCTCAAAATCATGTTAATGAAACCATAGTGTAGTAAGTTGGTACAATTTAATAACTTTTCAGTTGTATAACTGCATCCATTTTTCTTCTTGATGTTGTTCGGGTTGGAGCTCATCTTGTGTGTGCACTCCGTAGCCCTCGTTCTGTGAAGAAACACATTGCTGTCTGTGTCCTGTTATTCGGTGGCTGTGTCACAATAATAAACTGTTTATGCTGCAATTTAACTATGTGTATAGTTAATATACAAACAAAGTATATAATTTTATTTCTTAGGCAAAGCCTAATATTCACGTTCACGTGGAGTGTCTGTGCTCTGGACTGCTGGGATTCTTGACTCTTAGAGAACTGCTTATGACTCTGTAACAATGACAAAAGGAAGTTGTGTGTCTGAGTTGAATTCGGCTTTATTATTATGTTGGGAAATTGGAGTAAAAAACATAGTTGTATCTATTTTATCTAAATAATTAATACATACAGGGTACATTACACAATAAAAACAGGAACATATCTTACAATAAATCTTACAAGTGTATATCTGATACATCTTAATGTACAACATTAACGTCATAGTATTACAGCAAGTCCAGCTCATTGCAGGATACGCCTTAAATGTGAGCATCCAGACAGTAATCTAGATCAAGTAGAAGGCCATAGATCCATAAAGAAGCAGTCACTTGATTCCATGTTTGTGTATAAATTATAAAGTCCCTTAGTCACCCAGTTTTGCTCTAGTAAGAATTATAAGACATTACCGCCTCTGCATTAAATAACATTATCAAATGGCACTCATTGAATAATTATGCAAACCCATCCATGCCTGTTTCATTTTAAGTTTTAAAGTTGTATGAAGACTTATACCCATACTTTCACCTATAATGTACACTCCAGTGATTATCACTAGAAATGCTGCTTGCTTTTTGCTCCACTCTATGTGATTAACAGTGACCAAGTTCTTTTACAGCCTCAAAAGAAAACCTTGACAAAGACACTTAAGAATGTGAAAGATTTTTTATATGATGTTCGCGGGTAAAATGTATGCATATCAGATTTTCATGTGAGAACATAATAAATGCTGTTCATTTTTAGGCAATGTTTTAATATATAGGCATGTGTTCATGAAAAATGAATACATCATTCATGTGTTGCACTTAATACTTGTGCTTTGTGCATAAATAAAAGCTACAGCAGTATTGCATTGATTATCTTAGATGTGATTTACTGTAGTGCTTCACACATAGGAGATATGTACTACTCTGCAGCTCCTTATTCATCAGTTTTCAAAATTTAAAGCCAAATGAATTTTCTTGTTTTGATTTTATGCATGATTGCTCACCCTAAAGGACAACAAAAAGGTGCAAGTTTGACAAGCTTTCATCTGAAGGAGAAGCCACACACACCTCCTTAATCCAACAACTCAAAAATTTTCTGGATATATTCATGCTGTCCCTGTAGAACTGGAGTGATTAAAGACAGACGGGTTGCAACGCCCCTTTCATTTTCGGGAGCGGCTTCTGAGGTCCATCGTATGGAAGTAATTCCAGAGTTTTTTTTTTCCGCTCTGAGGAAAACTTCCAGAGCAAAAACAGCGAGCGATACAAACAGCACAGCTTTGGGTGACGTGGAGAGCAATCACCTGCACACAGAGTAACCAGGCCCGTCTTACTGGGGTGGTGGTGATGTCCGCCTCATAGCAGTGGCTGGAGGGGGATGACAGCAGGATGGGCTGGCAGCATCGACGGGAAGATGGCCGGGCGGGGCAGGGTGTGGATGATCACGTTGACGGGGTGGAGGCTGGGTGGTGCCACCGCGGCCGGGGCGGGAGGCATGAAGGGGGTTCCCGGGTGGCACATCTCCGCCCCTAAGGGCATGCGAGTGAGGGGTAGGACCTGGGGAAGGAGTGGGGGCTGGGGGTGGAGGAAGGTGGTGCGCTGGTGTAGGATGGTGATGGAGGCGGGGGAGACAGGCTGGGGAAGGGGGACGGGGTACAGGAGTGGGGAGGGCACCGGGACGGCCGCTCTAGGCAGGGCTGGCTTCAGACTGCCGGGAAACATCCGCTGGTGCAGGGCCTGTCTGTGGGCCTGGATCTGCTGCAAGCGGTGCTTCTCCACACTGCTGCAAGGAGGCTGGAGACCGGGGTGAGAGGCGTGAGGAGAGCCACCAGCGTTCTCCGGCCCGACACGCTGTCGGCTCAACCTCACCTGCCACTGGCCACCTGGGTGATTGCTCAGAGTCTGGCTCTGAGACCCGTGCCAGACTGATCCGCCATGGCTTGGGTTCTCTGAGTTTTGTGGTACGATTTCCTTCAGGGCTGGATTTTCACAGCTTTTCGCATTAAGCGTTTCTCCCTGTGATTCGCTGTGATGAGAGGGATCAGTGTGCTCACTCTCATTGGTAACGCTCTCATTCCTGGGTCTGTCGAGGTCTCCTGCGAGCAGAGACACAGAGAGACTGTCCCCGTTGCATGCGGGAGTGAGAGGCGCAGGGGAGGGGCTGGGTGCCCATTCGGCACACTTCACTGCCGGAACATTCAGGGCCGCCCCCACCATGCTGCGTGTAAGAGAACCAAACACAGAACTCTCAGTACTCACATCACCAGTTAAAGCTTTACCAGGACCTTTTAGCCTTTTGTTTATGTCTTCAAACTCTTTTGTCTGACCTCTTTCAAGTCCAGGGGAACTGGAGCCTGCGTTTACTGAAAGACTCTCTGCGCCCACATCACATACACCTGTCTCCACGCTGCACGTCTCTGAATCGGGGTCTAACATCTGAGAGACGCCAGAGCTTCTCCACACTTTTCTCTTCCTGTTCTGCCTACAGCAGAACCTCACACAACCTCCAGGCCACCCTCCATCGGCAAACTTTTCCCACCCACAGGATCCTCCCACCGAGGACATACAGTTTGAGCACAGTTGGTGTTTAGAGTTCTTCTCTTCCTCGTCGCTCAGAGATCCTCGTCTCCTCTTTGCAGAGTGCTTTTGTGGGGAGTCAGGACTGCAGCCCCTCTCGCTGATGGTGAAGGGTCTCTCTGTGTGAGTCGATAGGCAGGTCTTTGGGCAGTGTCTCGTGGTCCTCACCTCATCCTCTGATAGGTCGCACAGATGCCTCTTACAGCTGCTGTGCGTGGTTTCCCCACTGGCACAGTCTTCAGCTTGGCTGTTGTCCACACCATTCACGCCAACCACCACTTCCTGCTGAGCACTTCCTGTGTCTTCCCCTTCAATGGCATGACTGCCGTTCTCATCTTGATCTCGAGGTGATTGTATTGACTTCCCTGAACACTCTGATTGCTGTGAAGTGTTTCTGCTGAATTGGCTGTCGAATCCCTCCCAACACTTGCTCTTCTTCAGGGCTTTCAGAGATTTCCCAGCGTCGCCCTCCTCGCTGCCTGTCGCCCTGGTCATTGCTATGCTCCTCCTTCCGCTTCTCCTCCTGTGTCTTCTTCTGTGTCTCCCGCTGTGTCGTCTGACTCCACTCCGCAATTTATGCACACCTCTTTTACCGGCATCCAAAGACTCTCTTGAGTGCCTCCTACACTTTTCATGTTTTTTCATTAGGAGATAGCTTCGCGTGTAATCTGCGTAACGACCACGCAAGTGTTCATCCTTTACCTCAGCTGGCTCAGGTGGCCAGTCCGGGCCTTCCTGAGCAGGGCGGGGGTCCGGTCCAGGTGAGACTCCTTTGTTGTGCTCTGGCTTCCCTTGGCTGATAAATGCAGTGCTTAAATAGACCTGCGGTGATGTAACACTGTGTGTCACACAGGCCCCGCCCCCACCACTCCCCTGCTCCAATCGGCTCCGGGACGCTCTGAAGTCGAAGCAGAGAGGGTTACAGCTGTAGGACAGGGATGGGTCCGTCTTGGTGTACGTCAGCATCTCCGAAGGCCATTGGAGGACAGTGCTGCCATCTTTGCTCAGGACGGAACAGAAAGGCTGATTCTGCTTTGTGAATGGACACGGCGTCTTCACGGCTGTGTTTGCCTGTTTTCCAGGGGACTGTGAGGAGTCTACTTCAGTGGAAATATCAGTGTTATTTACTGGTGAGGAGCTGCTGACAGGGGAGTTTATCTCCTCAGTGAAACTTCTGTCCCCTTCTGATGACTCTCCAACTGGTTCCTCCACATCCTGTTTGTTTTCAGCTGTGCCCGTTTTCAAACATTCTATTGACTCTTTCATCTCCTGTGCCGTATCAGCATTATTCAAATGAACAGGAAATAGGGGCAGTTTGGGGCTGCAGTGGGTGGCCATGTCCTCGGAGTTAACCAGCAAAGCGCATACACCTGCGACAGGCACCTGGCTGTCCTGATTCAGGTGTGTCTCAGGTGACCCACAGCTCTGTGCATGGTGACGATTCAGGTGTGTCTCAGGTGACCCACAGCTCTGTGCACAGTGACGATTCAGGTGTGTCTCAGGTGACCCACAGCTTTGTGCACGGTGACGATTCAGGTGTGTCTCAGGTGACCCACAGCTTTGTGCACGGTGACTCCTGTGGGTGAAGCTGTCCTGTGTCCACTGTGCACCAATGCTGTAAACCGTCTCCCCGGTATTCAGCGCTCCTTCCACGGCTGGCCCCCCAGGTGAGCTCAGCTCCATGGAGGCTGCCCTGAGCCTCTGTCTGCAGCCCTGCTTGGCCGACCCCTCCTCTGCATTCTCACAGAACACCGCGGCCGACGACTCCAGCTTCACAGACGCTTTCTTTGGGAAGGAGAAGGAGAAGGCGATCTTCTGTCCGTAGACCTGTTTTCTGGTGCTGGATGAGGGGGCCAGCTTGCCGTTGCCGGGCAGGCGAGCGCTGAGGACGTCGCTCTGAACTCCTGTGTCCGGTGCCGCAGCGGAGAGGGGTACCCCTGTACCCCCTCCACAGCACGCCTCCTGAAAGCTGCCCTCCACTGCTACGGTGGTGGACTTGAACATGGGGCCGCTCCCTGGGGCACTGCAACACACAGCGGAAAACTCTAAATCAGTCTGACTGAAATTCACACCCTCAGAAACACCACAACACAACGCAGTCCACGGCTACATCATGGATGGCACGTCTACATGCTGTGCAGGGATGCTTAATGTAGGATAAATTGTTGCTCGTTTCAAATTGAATGGTTACACTTATGCTCTGTTATGATGGAAGTCACTCTGGATAAGAGCGTCTGCTAAATGCGTATAATGTAATGTAATGTAATGGTAGATCAAGGACATCTTTCCAGAATAAATACTGACTGTGGACTGCCTGGCTTTTTGCGAGTCAAATATGGTCACATACTTATGTTATGCTAAACTTGTTATGCAAGACAAATAATTATGCAATGAAACAAAAACTTTTCTGGCTGCTCTTAGGAACAGCTCATAATGATAGCAACAACAATAGCATAAATACCATGATGAGTTTTAACCAACCTGACAAGTCTCTTGTAATCAGAAAAAAAGTGTGTTTTGAAACATTTTGAGTTGTGTCAATCCTTCTTTTCTTTTAAAAAGAAGTGAGTGAGTGGGGAAAGAATCACCTGTTTGGAAGAGGTGATGTATTTTGATGTGTCAAACAGCATTATTTTCCCATGGATGAAAGGATTACACTGAACAGTCTGCTCAATACAACAGGTGTGATAAACTAATTACTCTAGGATATAGAGTTGTTACACATAAGACACTGTTACATAGCAACTACAAAGTATCAGATGTGGATCAGAGCTGTGCGGTTTGTGTAATAACACAGATTATCCGAATAACATTTCCTTCCTATCATTCTCTGACTCCACTTGTAGCTTCATCTTTCATCACGCTAACCCTTCACCTTACCCCAACCCTAAATCTAACCACACACAACCTCTAATCCCATCCATATATAACATAATATTATATTATTATATATTAATATATTATTATATTATATTATTATATAAACTTTATGCATATTTTGCTTTTGCATCAGCGCCAAATGTGCACAGCGCTGCCATCTTTGCAATTGCTTATTTGACCCATTATGACTGGTTATTGCAGCCTCGATAACATTTACTGCCTTCTAAGTCCCTTTAACACACTGCGGCTGGCATGCCAGGTAGCCTGTGAGATCATAATGATCTCTGATAACCTTAGGAATACGTCCCGCAGAAATATCCCCTTATATTCCGCATGGCTGATCAGCATATGATTGGTCATGATTAATTGCTCTTGATGAGTATGTTAACGAGCCGCGCCCACCATTTGACCTCTCTGCGCCTCTCCGCCAGCTCGTGTAAGCGTCGGAGAGCTCGCTCCTGTTTCCTCTCGTCCTTCCTGGACTTGGAGGCCACGTTGCGAGCGAACTCCCTCTGCTTCAGCTCCTTCAGTCTCTGTAAAAGCAGGAAAACCTCCTGATTTAGAAATCCATTCCATGTCTGCGTGCATGCATTGCTCTGTGAGCTTACATAATGCCAAGCAAATATGACAATAATAGGTAACACCTCACTTAATCATTTCTCATTTATTGACCATTAATAAACCAATATGAACATTGCTAACATTAATTATTTATTTTGCAATACCCATCCTTATTATGAATGAATTGTTTTGCAATTCATGTCCAAAAGTAGACATGTTTTATCCCTTGTAAATGATTGCTTACCAACTTGAACTAATGCTACAAAATACTCATTGGCATGTCCTAACGTTACCTGCAAAGAGTGAGCAAAAATTGTATAAATAATGTAGTAATATATGGGTGGTGGGACTTTGCGATAGTGTTACCAAATATAAACACAATTTCAGTAGGTTAATGATTTTCTGCTAAACAACCCCTCATTATAAAGGGATTTTAATAAACCTGTAGACATTGTGTCGCTGGTGCTGTGTATAGCCTGTCAGAGCCTGTATGTGTAGATGCTGATATCCTCACTGGGGAAAACCTCCATTCTAATGCATGCATAATTCCCGAAACAGCTTAACGCACAAGAAAACAAGGCTAATAATTACAGTTATTTTGTAACAGCAATGCTATAGCCTAATTGTAAAAAATCCCTGCATTTTAATGGTTATACTCCCGTGTAAATACAGCCATATTGACTGCATGCAACTGGGGAGTCCCCTCCATTATTAGCCATTCGAATCAGGTAGTGCGGTGTGTATTTTTTCAATAGGGTGGTAACCTTTCTTACATAAAGCATAGTACCTCCAGTGATTGCATCTATAATGGCTGGGTCTCAAGGCCAAGCAACCCGTGATCTATCAGGTATAATTTTGCCAGGTTAATAGGGCTCTTTATGTCTAGATGCAGGGGTAACTGACTGCATCCCCTCCAGACCAGGTTGACATTTCGGTGGCTCTGTGTGGGTGGAGTGAGACCCTCTGTAATGAGATAGGCCGTGTCAGACTACCTGACAGAAAATAGCAAGCGGCTGGCACCTGTTCATTTTTTTCCCCCTCTCATTTCAACCTCTGCCAACAAATGAAATTCAGCCATCAATTGTTATACTCCGGGAAAACGCACTGAGGTGATTTATGGATGTGAGGGGATTGCAGGTGACGTGTTCTTGCAGAGCTCCCTTTAATACAGCATTCTCCTCGATACACAAGTGGGATCAGCTCCGGTTAAGTGATTGTAGTACAGCAGTTTTTGAATTATGGTTCACATCTGCGGTGTCCTGCAGAACCAACCCATGGAAACCAGAGGCTTCGTCTCCTACAATGTTTTATTGTTTAAACATCATGTTTGATCAGCATGCTCATAAATCACTCTGATGAATTATGTAGCTTTTTTTGGTCACACTGCGGGTTTATTTTGTTTCTTAACAACACTGTTTGAATATCATTTTGAATAAATCCTCATAGTAAATCCTTTGCTTTTTCATAGTGCTTCATCAGCTAATTTGGTTTTTATATGTTAATGTTTTACTCGTTGTATACTGCGGCGTGTATAACGGATGTTATGTAGGTGGTAGCCCTCATGTTGTGTGGCTCAGACTTTCTTGGATCGTTTTTGACTACACAAGTTTTCGCTCTACTGCGCTTGCCAGTGGCACTTGAAGAGTGGATGTGATTATGTATCGTTGTGAATTATTAAAAATGTGATGTTTTCTGGCGATCCACAGTGGCTTTGAAAGCACACTCCTTGCACTCCTTTTAAGACCAAAGTAATGAGCAGGGCAGTGTGAGCTTTCAGCGCTGTTTGATGGAGCACTCACTTTCGCTTATGATATTTTCTCTCATCTCTGACTGAACCCGAGGACAGGAAGTTTCGCGAAAGCACAAAGGCAAGAGTTCAAAAGGCCTCCACCTACTTTTGATAGAGTTAACGCAGGCAGCATAACAGTAATAACAATTTACAGGGGTGCATCCTGGCAAAAAAAAAAAAAGATTACTGGGGGGGGGACATTTGTGATTACTCCATGATGTGTGACCCAAGAAATGAAAACATTGCCCAAACTACTTCCATTCCACCCGATGAAGCATAGAAATAATTTGTGTGTAGTATAATGTGTGTGTGATACAAGAGCTGTTTGATTTGACTCTCTGAAAATGACCCATTGCAGCACAGCGTATTCGTTCAGCTGCGGATGGGAAAGGGAGAGAAACAGGACCGGGTACCTGTTTGTGGGCGTGATCGTATGAGTTGATGTGGTTGTCAAACTGCTGATGTTTGTAGTACTGCTTGTCACACAGGGAGCAGTAGAAGTTGGCCTTCAGGTCCTCCAGCGCTTTGACCATCGTCTTCTCCTTCTCCGCATAATCCTGAGAGACAGGAACACATGCGGAAAACAGGCGCACGACAGACCACTCCTCATGACTTTAAATCTGCAGTGTGCACTTTTACAGAATACACCCTCCCGAACACACATACGCATACACACATACACACACACGCACACACACACACACACACACACACACACACACACACACAGATACACACACACACACACACAGATACACACACACACACATACACATATACACACACACACACACACCCACACCCACACCCACACACACACCCACACACACACACATACACACATACACACACACACAAAATCAAATTTAGCTACTTCACTGAAACAAGGAGGAGAATATTTTCACTGAAGGCGTATCATATTACAAATCGAATTTCTGTAATGCCTTGGAGATTAACAAACTTACTGGGCTCAAGGCATTACAGATTCTGCAAAAGCCTCCCTCTCAGAGGCCCACAGAATGAGCAGGAAACAACATGGCTCATAATCTGAATCTATTTACAGTACAGTACACTGTAAACACGGGCATGAAACCGCAGACAGGCAGAAAGCAGTTTGAAAATCACCTTATTAAAAAGGCAAAGCCATACTTTCACAACAAAATGTCAGAATCATCATGACACAAAATGGGTTTAAATGAACATCAGTTTCAAGTCACGTGGTTTCTCACTTATAGGTACATTCACATTACAGTCACGGCAGTGCTCCAGTTGCGGCATAGACACACACACACACAATTTCTTTTGTTCCTTTGTTTCTTTCATGCTGCTGACATCATCATACAGGCTTCCTGACAAGAGGAGGAGGAGAGAAAAACAGAGGAAAACAGTAGCGGCAAACCCTTAATGGGCAGAGACATCAGAAACAAATGGAAGACTGCGGTTCGTTTTGTGGAGCTGAAGTTTGTTACCAGTAGACAGGAATGTTTGGTTGGACTCACAGCAACCTTGTGCTGGGTTGTTTCATTGACGCTGCAGGTTTTTGCAGGGACTCAGCCCTGTATTTTTGGATTCCTGCTGCTTCCCTGAAGCAGATTTCCTCTCTCCTCAGGTCACTTTAACAGACGCCACACAAGGAGCTGTACTTTCACCTCTGTGCCACCATTTAAACCGAACATCAAATGACCCACCAGTGAGGCTTCAGTGACTGTTGGAGCCTGAAAGCCAGAGTTCACCTGCTTGCTTCTCTTGGTTAGGAGGTCTGCCTCTTACCATGTTTGGGTTTGTATTTTCTGGTTGGGCCAGCAATCCTCCCTCTCATCCAGACATCATCCCTTTCTTTCTACCCTGAGAAACAACTCCTAACAATACCAGCTCTAGCTCCTGCTTTAAGCAGACACAGGCTCATTTACGCTGTGATAAATGCGTAATCCCTCTCTGGATCTACACTTCAACCTTAGAAGCCTTAACTAATAGAATCACTATCCCACAATATTGCTTCTATCAATCAATCCACTTTCTGCAGTGAGTGGAAGCCATTCATGATCTCCAGCACGTTATAGCAATATCATCATATTTAACCATAATAATGGTTATAATGGCTACAGAAGCCTCCTCAGCTGTACCTGGTCTGTCACAGGTGAAAGTCTAGACCATGTGTATGATATTTTTTTTCTTTGAACCTGCAAGTACCTGCTAATTCACATAATGCATACAAAGTGACATATATTCCAAGGCAATATATTTATCTAATGTGAGTTGAAAAGTAGAATTGCCTTTTTTGTGCTACTATAATGGATAGAAGGAAATGATATATGCTCTGAGTGGTAAGTGGAGAGATTATCTAGATGTCCAAAGAGGCAGAATGATGAAGAAGCTAATAAATTGATATGTAAGATATGTGACAAAACTAAACATCTTTCTGTGAGCATACCTGTCACACCCTGCAAGTCCGCTTCGATGGAATCATTTTATTTGGGGCCAACAAGCCATATGAGTCTGGAACTCACAGTGCAGCAGATGTAGCCACTTCAGGATACAGCTGCAATTATCGCTGACAGTGATACAGACCATACCTCCAGAACCTCCAGAGTTACCCCAGCATGTCCATCTGACTTTTCCTTTTCATTTACTGTTCTTCTGTTATTTGTGGTGATTCCGGCGGGGTCTGCAGATGGTTACAGAAAATACCCCTGCTGGCATAAAAACTCAGCCAGCTCACATTCTGCTTCTGCCCAGCCTGTTGCCTGGGTCCTCTCATCACGGTGTCCTTGGGTGGACTGGCGATCAAAGGAGGTTATACAATGCCTGTGTGTTTATCAGGCCACAGTTAGGCTACTCTGTCTGGTTCTGGGCCCTGCACTGTCAGGACATAGTTTGAGAAGAAAGTAGAGAGGAGGGCAACAAGACTGGTTCCAGGTTTCAAACATTTATGTTTTGCAGACAGACTTAACATTTCATTACACATCATTGTCATTCAGTAAACGCTACAGAGCGACTTACACACAGGAAGTTACAATTTTTTATCATTTTTTATCCATTTATACAGCTGGATATTTACTGAGGCAATTGTGGGTTAAGTACCTTTCCCGAGGGTACATCAGCAGTGCCCTAGCGGGGAATTGAGCCAGCAACCTTTGGTTATGCTCCTTACCACTACACCACACTGCTGCCCCTAACACTCAACCTCTTCACTCTCAGCTGTCAGTGGGGGGTGAATTCATAACAATGTAACCCAAGATGAAGACATACTTTGACAACACCATGAACCAAAACTCAAAATCAAAAACTTAGCTCTGTGGCTAGAGCACTAACTAAATATTTGGCTTTGTGCCTAATTGAAGCTGGGACCTATAACTGTTTAATACCCAGAATGCAAAACAGACAAAAAGTACAAAACAGCAGATCAAATCAGAGCAATGCTCCCAAATCTTCTCCCAGCAAACTCTTTTTGTGTGCCTTAGGGCCTCTTAAATAGTACCAGTACCGGCTGTTAATTAAGAGAGAAGCATCAGTTTGCTTCTGCATGCAAGCTACTCAGGCTGCATTGCCCCATGGGTCCTGTAGTTTTTAGCCATCGGATGTATCCTTAAAGAGGCAGCGCATTCTCTCTGTCCTGCCTGTTTCAGGGTGGCTCCATGGCAATCTTAGATGACTCTCACCTTTACAAGTAACATGTATTGTTGGACTGTACTAAACACGTAACAATGCAATAAAAACGAATGGATTCAACATCTAATCATAAACAATTTCTCAGCTGAATTTAAATCAAATGAACACTGATGACGAACTGATGAGCAATCATTTGAAATGACTGCACTGTTAAGTGGAATAGTAGGTAAGCAGACACATTTGACAGTTATACGTCAAATCAAATGGGTGTACGGCAAGAAGAAGCAGGAAACCCAATCCATTCATCTACATCTGCTTTTCAGGTGTCTGTGAATTTCTCCCTGCAGCTGAACTGAATCCAAAGACAGATGTTTCCAGATAGGAGCCTTTTATGACATCAGCACAGTATCAGAGACTTCTTTATATTCTACTGTCATCTCAAACTCAGTTTAAAATAGCTTAAAATAAGAGGAGCATAAATAGTCTGCCTTCTCTCTACCAAAGTGTTTTGTTTACCAGCCCACAGGCCTATTAAGAGAATGTATAATCATTAGCTACAAAGTGCAACATTGATAACATCATTATGAATTCCTGTAAGTCAATCCTTCTCACTTAAAATGTGCCAAAGCATTTTACAGTGGTTCTTCAGATCTGCCATTGTGTCTGAATGTAATAAATTGTGTATCTATTGCCAGGAATTGGGACATCTACCAGAACAAAACACCTGTTATCTCTGTTTGACCAAAAAAATTCTGCAGTGAAATTGAGGATTTGCTTTGAATCTGTGGACTTTGAACATGAACATTTAGGCCATTCCCTTTCATAAAATGTTCTGAAGAGGTTCCATTGGGGTATGCCATTTCATATTTTTGCTAAATGGAACCATTCAGCATTTTCAAGCTACACGCCTCACAGGGGGAGGTAATTTAAGTGACATTAAGTGAAATTAAGCGGCACATAAAAGTATGTACTGGATACAGGACTTTGCGAAATAGTAACAGTGTATTCCCCATGTCCAGCTCAGGGAGCTGCCCTCATTTCTATCAGTAGCCCAGGCCATATGGGAAAAATGCTGTGCTTTTGATTTAATATTAGTGTCAACATCATGTTACGTCTTTCAGAGGGGATGATAATCCAAGGCCCTAACTCCCTGTGGTCAGATCCAAAGGCACTTATCGTAGAAGAGTTTGGAGTTTCCCAGTGTCCCGGCTAAATTCCTAATCAGGCTGCTCCAATTTGGCCATCTAATAATTCCCCTGGGTTTAATAAACTAATTATTTCCATTCCCCAGGTTATGATTGTAAAAGAGGATTTATTCACTTTACCCCACCTGGCAAAATATAGCTTAAACAAAAATAATAAAATAAAAGGCTGATTTAAACGAAATAGATTAAATTGCTTTCATTGACAAGATACATCAATGTCTTTTCATGTTTAGTCAAACTGAACGTGTGTATTTTATTTATTTACTTTTTTCACTGCACAGTCCCAGTGGAACAGTTAACCGTGCTTGATGCAGCTTTCATGGTAATTAAGTGATCTGCAATTTAATTTGAATGGTTAACAACCTTGGCAGCCACACAGAGAGATGATATGAAATGTTATGTACATCACACAGCTTACAGCCCTGATCAGGTAATTAACATATGAGCATCGTTTAGTTTCCGTGGTGAAGAACCACAATGCTTGAGAGGGGACTGACTGTCACCATGAGAAACAAATATGGTCTATAATATACAAGATCTTTATCAATCCAAATGATAAATGGTATCCCACATTGCATAATATTATATTAGACAATAACAGTGACATAACAATGACATAACACTATTCGGAATTAACATCATGCTGAAACTAGTCAGGTTAAACTCTCTCTGAACTAAGAACTGTCTTTACATTCTCAGGAATTCACAATTGACACAATTCAATTCACACTGAAATAAGTAGCAGTCACACAATATTAGAAAATGTGTACTTCAAATGTATATTGAGTGTTTCTTAAAATACATATACTTTCACACCCCTGTGAAATAAATAATCATTTGTTGCATAAATAAACAAAACATAATTCTTACTGATGGACAGTTTAATTTTACAACAGGATAAAAAAAGAATGGGGTGTGTGGTGACACTGAAGAACACCTGGCCATTCAACCAATCACAGACACCTCAGAGTGGTATCTGCAGATACTTCCTTTCAACCCACATGATTTACGGTTGGAGCTGGAGTTCTTGTTAATCGTGCTAATCGTGATTACCTCACATTGCATTATTGGAATTTATCAGATGCTCTTATCTAGTGCGATTACATAAATTACAAATTTTACATTTATCCAGCTGGATATTTACTGGTGCAATTCTGGTTTAAGTGCCTTCCCCAAGAGGACAGCAGCAATGCCCCAGTGGAGAATTGAACCAGCAACCTTTCAGGTACAAGCCCTGCTCCTGACCACTAAGCTACACTGCCACCCTGCAACCATAGTTACATGACTTTACAAACAATAGCAGATGCTCTTATCCAGACTACAGATTACTGCCTCAGCGGGGAATCAAACCCGCAACCTTTTGGTTACAAGCCCTGCTACATCACTACATCACACCACTACCACACTGCTGATGTAAACTTTTCTATAGCTAAGTAAACCTGAATGAAGTACTGAAGCTGCAGGGGATGCTGGGAAATGGTGGGTTCCAGCAGAAAAGCATGGAAGCTGTTTTGTGTGGGGGGCCAGCTGTTCACCATGCATTTTTTTGGTTGCTTGTTTTGTTGTTTGCTACCCTGTTAGTAAATAACTCAAACAGGGGCTGTGGCCTCACCACAAGTGGTGGTCTTTTCTCACCTTCTGGAAAAAAACATACAATAAATGCCCCACATATTTCTGATGTGTGAAGTTTTGACTGTCCATTTAAATCTACATCTTTAATATCATTTTTATACATTTTATATATGTATTTATGTGGATATGCCCATACTGATGTAGATAGTGTATCAGATAATATACAGCTAAAATATACAGCTTTTACCAGAGTCCATTTTTTAAATATTCAGATGATCTTTGTTCCTCAGTTGATGCAAGATCAGAAGATCTAATCAACCAATAAAATGTTCTCTATTTGAGCTATGGATATTTCAACAATTTAAACAAACACAGATGCTGCATGTAGTCGGGCGAAAGGTATCATATAAATAAGATGCACAGTCTGCCACATGGAAAACTATTGCAGTGCTAGTCCAGCACTGACACTCAGAGTTCATTTTAATCTCTTTTCCTGTACAGATGAATATTATGCAGAAACCCCCTTGTGCTCATGTGCACAATGTATGTGTCTGCTTAAGGAAATTTGCATTGTAATTTTATGTTAATCTTCTTCTCATACTACAAACTACATCACATGACAGCGCTCCACTACCATCTAAACAACACTGGAACTGTGAATTTGTAACAGCACATCACAAACTGGATCCCAGTCAATGTGCCCAGAACGAAGTGTAAAACCACTAAGACCGCAGGGCCAAAGCCTACCACAGACTGGGTAAAGTGATAACAATACTCTAGCAATAATAGAAAGGTTTTCATTTCCTTGTACTGCAGCCATCTGGTTTTTTTTAATCATTCATTTTCACTCAATCTCACTCACTCAGACTTTAAAAGCCCTGAACATTGCATCACAGTGCTCTTCTTTCAGAAACATGAATGCAAAATTCAATAAAGGCCACATCACAGGGGGTTCAGTGTGGTACACACTTAATGATGTGCTGTTACACTCAGCTGCAATGGGTTTCCCTCTCAGAGGCACCAACAGTCAAGTGTGTTTCAAAGAGGAAAAAATAATCATCTCAACTGCTGCCACATTTGTTAATGCAATGTGAAATAAACAGAACCTTGAAAACCAAATGTCTAATGTAATACGTCTTCACATGAAAGGGTAAACACTGTGAAATGTGCTTTGCAGGTATTCACTCTCTTTTTAAAAGAGGCTTTTTCGCAACAAATTATTTTCTAAATGTAAGGCCTTCATCTCAATGCGGAAACTCACATGCATGAAACAAGGAGCCATCCACCACCTTTGTACATATTCAAATCTTTTTAAAATGTATAATCATTTCACTTCTCTGTGAATATTACACATTCAGTTATTTGAAAAATGTAATTAGCTCTACATACAGATGGAAAATACATGTGCATTCACATCGTGGGTGTATCTATGTTTACCACACAGATGGGAACATGTTTTGAAAAATATTTCAAACTTGTTTAATTTAACACCTGCGAGTATCTAAGGGAAAAAAAAACGTACCTCATACATATTATGCTTTTAGAAACCTTGTGCCCTGGTCTCTGTGAGGAACAGTTTCAGAACTGAACGCCTGTAAAATGTCTTACTGAGTTTTATTCCCCTGCAGCCAGCTGTCACGACTCTTACACAGGCCACTGCTCTGAGGTGTGTCCGAGTAGCAGTGGGAAAGAAGCACCAGCACCTCCCTGCCCCCCCCCCCCCCCCCCCTCCACTGCCAGACCGCACAGTCTGCGCCCCCATCCCCAAATGAAGCCCAGCAAGAAAAAGAAAACGTGGGTCTTAGCTGAAAAAGAAAAAAAGAAAAAAAAAAAGTCTTTTTGCAAGCCCAGTGAGGGACTGTTAATACAGCTCCACAGAAAGGCCTTCAGAAAGGACTTAATTGGCAGCCTTGCAGATCTGCGTCTGTGGGGAACAGAGCAATTGGCTCAGAGCTGCTCCTCCGCTGTCACAGAGCAAAGGATAAATTGTAAGGCTCAGTAGTAGCTGCAGCTAGAGGAGAGGCAGTGTGGGATTTGTGATGAGAACCGTAGCCATGCTCCCGAGCTTTCTGAGCCAGGGAACTGAACCCGTCTCCGGTGTGGACAAGCTCCCTAGCAAGAAACGTAATTCACTTTCCTACCCCGCTACCTGTGTCTTCCGTAGCCTGAGGCCTACTTTCTAAAGAGAGAGGTAGATGTAGCAGCATTAGGATGAGGACAGAGGTGAGATCACACACCGCGCTCAGTTAATAGCCGGATTCACTCGCTATTCTGATGGATTTAGGGCAAGAAATAAAGGAATGGAAAAATCTTATAAAAGCTTCACTTACGCATCCAAAGCTATGACAGTCTTACAATGTCGTGCAACAGTGTCAGTTGGTACAAAGATTATATTTCTTGCAGACAGAAATACATTCACTGACACCTGTGATCAACTGACGTGAGACAGGTGCAACTGTTAAGAAAGGGGTATACAGACAAGAAGGAATCTGAAGGCAGACCCCTCCTTACAATTAAGCTTTATTTATGGAGATAATCAAAAATGTCAGTACAAATGTCAGTTTAAAGGTAGCTTCTCTGCCTACCCTGTTTCTTCAACTGCTGCATAGCCTTTATTAACTTAAGTGGATAAGCAGGCGTTTTATATCGAGAATGGGCACGGTCTCTAGATTAATTGAGTTATCTCAATATGCTAATTTCTTCCCACACAAATTAGCCGAGTGAAGTCAGAAGCAAACAGCGATTCATTATCAGCATCATGCTTAGGAAGTTAAGCTACTCTTGAAGGCCCTTAAACCCAATTATTGCTCCCCCTGGTCCCTGCGCTCCATAGGAATCCTTTTAAGCGAAGTAACAGTCTGCGCACTGTATGAAGAATACGAACATGACGCCTTCACTTAGAACAAAGATGAGAAAGGACACCATTTTAAGAAAAACGAAAAGCATGCTTAGGATGAGAATAATACATGGGATAAAGAAGATAGATAATGCATGATTTTTTTTTTTACAAAAATACAGAATACAGGTCTTATTAAAAATTGCTTCTGCATTCTGCAAAAATTTCTTACAGGGCCAGTATGCATGTCAGCTCACACAGCTGTGATCTTTACATTTACATTTGCCTACTGTATGTCATTTAAAAGCGTTTTACCGTGACAGGGATGACGGATACAGTCCAATATCACAGCTACCCTGCCAGCCGCACTGTGCGATCAATCTCTTTGTCTACTGTGTCGTTCAAGGCGTGAAGCCCACAGATAGACAGGGCGCTCTCGTGCCTAGATTATTCAGGGTTCAGTTTGCTTTACGCTGTGTGTGAAACTTCCAACAGTGATGTGGATATGAACGGAGAGAACAGAACCGCGACCGCCAGCGTGGAGAGCGCTGGTCTCAGTCCGTTTGGAACTGAAAGGGGCTCCAAACAGTGGAAGCGCCGGCCTGTGAAATGATGGCTTTGCGTGCGCATTATCATCCCCCTTCTGTTCTCCAGATGTCCCTGGTGAATCATTACCGAGAGGACGGGCGTCTTACACAGACAGACAACGCTATTTCAGTTTCTGCCGCAGCTAATTGGTGCAAGCAGCAAATGACACTCTGGAGATGAGGAGCTCAGCATGTGGGATGCCTCTCTTCGCCATTCCACCTGTGCGTTCCCCCGTGCGGAAGGGAGTCGAGCGCAATTGAAAAGTTGCGGCGCGAAGTCAAAAAGAACGCCTGTCTGCATGTAGAAGCAAGTTCAGCATCAAGGTGAACCTGAATTTGTTTGCAATTAAATTCAAGTTCAAGTGAATTTTCCTGGGAATAAAATACAGAAAACCTAAGCTGCCAAAACAAGAAAGGAAGAAAAAAAGCTGATCTTGAAAGTGCTCGCTCACAAGTCATTTTGGTTTGAAAGTGCCCTGAATTTCAATCAAGATCTTAAATTAAACAAGTGGGCTTTTAATTCAATAAGCATTGTGATATTTTTTTTTCTCTACAAGCCAAATGAGTATTTTTCTTGGTTTCAAACTGTGCGGAGAGGCGCAGCTGGTGTGCTGCTCCCGGCTGCGTTAAATACGATGAAGACAGAGGAGCGGTGAATCAGAATATCCAAAACAAAAAACTGGGACAAAACGCTGCGAGTTAAAAAAACACCCCCTCAAAGCCACCGCTTCATCAGCTCGGCGGTAAATAGCGCTAAAATCGGATACAAACTGGGACAAACAGGATTAGACACTGCCCACAAACTGCACCAACACTTCTTCCGAGGGATGACGAATTCACTTATTTCTTCTTTGCCGTGGCGAGGAGCTGGACGTGCGAACACCGTGGTGACTGTCCCCAGCTCCACTCAGTTCCCTGGTTTAACCAGAATCACCGTTTCAATGTACCATTACAAAACTGTTCATTTTATCATTTCGGCAATGTAGTGGGGCACCGGTGTAGTATAGTGGTAAGGAGAGGCTTGTGACCGAAAGGTTGCTGGTTTGATTCCCCGCTGGGGCACTGCTGCTGTACCCTTGGGCAAAGTACCCAACCCAGAATTGCCTCAGTTAATATCTAGCTGTATGAATGGACAACATGTCAAAATAGTAACCTATGCAACTCACTCTGGATAAGAGCATCTCCTAAATTCCAGTAATGTAATTACTAATTAAAGTCCAGCTTTGTGATATAATAACAGGAAAGGCTAACGTCAGCCATCACCCAGCAAAACGACACTGATTGTGACTGGTTACGTTACAGTCGGGTAGCAATGGCAAGAAGATCTTTGTGCATCCGACGCATACTGCACCTCACGGCTAGCTCTGTAATACCAGATTCAGACTCCTCTCCAGTGAACATTGGACTCCTGAAACACTGCGGCGTGCTCCCCCTTACCATGATCACTGTGTGTACATCCATGCTTAAAATCAAACACTGCAAATCCATGGAGCTTTAATCAATAGTAAGAACACCCTGCCAGGTGAAGCACACTTTAATTAATCCCCCAATATCAGAGGCAGTGCCTTGGTACCTACAGATGTCTTCATACTGTCTGCCGTCTTGCGACCCACAATTAAAATGGGCGCATTCATCATTCCGTGACAGAGAGAAATTGGTGAGGAGACAAATGATTGTAGTGAAGGGGCAGTTTCCTCTTCTAATATTAGCCCGGCCTTCTCTGGGATATGATCATCAGAGAGCTCCAGGGAGGCATTCCTGCCCCGGCAAATTAAATTCAACTTCACTATAGTGAGAACCATGGAGACCCCTCTGTCTCCCTATCATCCCAATTGAAAAGACACCCGGGCAAAGGCAATGTGGCAGAAGGAAGCTGGTAATTGCAACTGTGCTTTGATTCATTGAGGATTCAGTTTGATTCGGTGTGATTCAGTTTGGTACTGTCTGTGCTGTTGGTCTGGGACTTATTGGCAGGCATCGTCTCTGGCACCAATCAGTCTGAATCAGGATCTGCATTCCTTTGAGGTTTATATATGTGGGTTTCACTCATAGTAGATCATACAGTTTTTTCCCTCTTTATGGAACCAAACGTGTATCCAGTGTACCGACATCCACCCAGAATCATGTAGTTGTAACTTGTTTGTGGAGGTGACTTTTGCAATTGGCCCAATTTAGAGGACGAAAATTTGACAGAAATACTTGTTGAAACAACAAAGGGGTAAAGGACGTTTGGCTTTCACTAAACGAGATGAAGTTGCTGTTATCTTTCCTTCCAGCTCATTTACTGCTCCTCCTAGACGTAGGAAGAGAAAACACAGACAGCAACACAGTACAAATTTCAGATATAATTTAAATGATTTGTATTCTCCCCCTGGAATGTCTCAGCAGTGTCAACAAACGCCATGTTTTAATATGCATTATTTTGTTTTGGATTAATTACAATGCATAAATTATGAACCAAATTCACTTTCACGGGGAATTAAATGGAAAACAAAACCACTGGGTAGAATACACCTAAAACATTATTTTATTATCTTTAGAGCATGCATAAAGAGTTAGTAACCTGTTATATGTAATTAGGTGTAATGTCTCTTTTTTCCAGAAAATAAAAAACATTGAAATACATGTACAAGTTTGAGGAGAAAAAAAATGTATTTCACATGAAAGGGCAAACACTGCTTATTAAAAAAGACTAGGCAGATAATACTTCCTGTTTTCGAATATAAGGATGACAATTTTGGGTTCAAAATTCATCAAAACTGAACTACAACTGTAAAAGCAGTACAAAACTGTAAAAAACAAGCCATATAATGGTGTTGTTTATTAGCACAGGCTAGAGCTGATCTGGCTGAATGCTTTCTCACTGCATTACTGAAAACCAGAGGTAGCTAGAGCACACATACACATCACACCAAATCCATCTACCACCACTGAGATGACTGCCTAGACTCTCTCCCTCTGTATCACAGTATCCCTGTGTCTTCCTCCGGCTGTTTACTGTGATCAGTGATGACAGCACGCACCTTCTCCTCTTTGTTCACATCCTCCGTTCCTGGTGCTGACTCTGTCCGAGATGCTGCATCACACAGCTTGCCATCTGCATCCACAGCCCGCTCGCTAGCAGGCTAGCATCAGTAATGCTGGGGGGCGCACCCGACAGCGGTCAGCATGACAAATCAATAATGGAAAACCACCTGGATCCCTGTATTGTGCCGCACAGCCTCGGCTCAATGCATACGCAATGTGAAATGTGTCCTTAATGAACACGCGGGTTGTCATGAGCGCGTCTCCATTTTCTTGGTAGCGTGATGAAGAGCAATTAAACCGGTGGCCACCTTTCAGAATCTGCCGTTTGATGCAAATTGTGGGAGGTTGGATATTTCTGCCCGGTAATTAGAGCTGCTTGGCAGACAGTCACAGCAATTACAGATCGCCGTTACCATGGCTGTGGTAGAGACTAGCTCGCACCATCCGAATTACCATCCAAAACCTTGCTGCTTTTACCTCAAGGGGAAGCTTGGCTGAATAGAAACTCTGTATTTAACCATGAATGCAGAGGAAGGCTTTCATTTATCTTTGAAACAGGCTAATCGTTGGACTGATTTTGTGTGCACTGACACAGATAGTCACAGACTACATGCACAGATACATATATATACAGATAAAGAGAAAGATGTTATTTTTTGGTCATTTTAAAATTGCAATGTAACTTCTCCAGGGCTACATCCACTATTGCTATGTATTATACCCAGCACTGATTCTAATGTTAGTCTCCATGTGCAAAGGAGATGCAGGTTCACCAGCAGGAAAGTCACAGACTAGGTGCTTAGATGCTATAGGGTATTCTTTGAGAGTGACTATATGGAATGTTGAACACATACAGCTGTTAAGGATGAAAAGTTGACACGGGCAATCCTGTCTTTACTTCTGCAGAAAGAACACAAAGTGGAATAATGGTCAGAGAAGCTGGGTATTTATTTTTTTATCACTTAACGCTTCAAAATCATTCACACTTCACTTAAACCATAGCCTAGAAATAAGCTCTTCTGGCGAGATCAAGAGGACAGATGTCTGTTTGAGGAAGATATACTGCCACCTGCATTTTAGGATTGTTAAAAATTAATATCCATTTCATATTTACAGTCAAATCTAATCTGAGAGAACAAGCTGTCTCCTGGCAGACACTGTGGAAAGTGATGCTGGGAAAGACTCCAAGCTCTCTGCAAAATCCATTACAATCAAAATGATGTTCATTAGTATTTTCAACCATCTAGTTTGACTAGAGTAAGCTTATTTGTTGTGTATGCGCATGTGGGTCTTTGCATTTGTATTTGTGCGTGTATGTGTGTGTGTGTGTGTGTGTGTGTGTGTGTGTGTGTGTGTGTAGGGGGGGTGGGGGGTCTCTCATCATCCATTTGAAATACCACCATGGGAAACTCAATTAAGGTGACAGCCCTTTATATGGTGAGATCAAAGGAAATATTAGGCTGATATTAAATTCTTGGCGGGAGCTGGTGGGTGACTGCAGCACAAATAAATGTTTGCTGATAAGTCCCAAGGACAGCGGGACTCAGGTGTCAGAAGCCATAAACATCCGGGAGGGGTGAATTGGGAGTAAGCAGCCAGTTGTTTGGGACCCTGTCATGAGCTGTTAGTCGCAGGACGGGCTCCTCGCCATGGGAACAGGTCCCACACAGCACAGCATTGTGACATCACAATGGGAGGGGATCTCCATGGAGACAGGCACGCCCACCCCTTTGGAGAGCATCCTTCCCTGCTGGCAGCCAGAGTGGGGTGTCCTACACACTATGGGGGGGGTGGGCTGTTTGCTGGGCTGGGCTGAGATACCGTCCGGATCGTCATGGATCACAGTTCCGCTGGTCCTGCTCACAGAGATCCAGCTGGACCCGATTTCATCCGGCACATCACAGCGGCGTCTGGGGTCCTTATTATAATCAGAGGGGTGTCTGTTAAAAGCGGAGGCCTGCTGAGCTTTAAGCCCGGGCCCCTGGCAACTGCATTGATTATACTGCTGTCTGCAAAGCCTTTTAAAATGTCAGTGCTGTTTCTGCGGCCGAGGCGGACCTCTGAAGCTGCATCCTGTCCGTTCGGATCAGAGATGAAAGGTGAAAACTGAAACCCATTCCCAGAGCTGAAACAGCGCTGCGTCCAGGGTCACGCAGGGGGTGGAAACGGTTGACTCCTCCGCTCAGAGGGGGCATCTGTGCCCTCAAAACTCACTGCTCTCCTCGTCTTTCAAACGGTTGTGTAGCAGACAAAGGTGTCGGCAAATCTCAGCGTGTACATAAGACTAAGAGAACGCGTAATTAGAACGCATTCGCCACGGTGCATTTCATCCCTGGATCTGTGCTATATATCCCAGGTGCGAGAATGAGGAGCACCGTTTTTCTCTGACGCATTTCACTTTGTTATGTGCATGCGCTGCTCTCTTCCCTTCTTGTTACTGGTGATTGACAGGTGAGCTGATAAAGAAACATTGTCAAAGACTCTAATTAAACCCAGGGCATGTTGTGCGAACGAAGGTAGGTAGAGGGAAGGGAAAAATAAGGTAACAATACTACTACTAGCACTACTACTACTAGTGCAATTAATACTAGTATAACCACTACTGCTGCTTCTACCACCACTACTAATACTACTACTGCAACAACTGCTACTACTAGTGCAACTAATCCTACTACAACTGCTACTGTTACTACCACTACCAATAATAGCAATGTAATAATACCATATTCTGCAGGCATTGAGTAACACTTATGTGCAGTATGTCCTCCATTAGATTCCATTAACCTGAACAACATTACTTGTGCCGGTGCATATTTATGGCTTTTTTATGTGTCAATCATATGTTAAAGGATTTTTATACTTTATTTTTTTTACTTACAGGGTGATTGCTGCTGCCAGTGACCGGGAGGAAAATGGAGCGCTTGAAGGTTTATAGGGCTTTTGGGTCATGTGTTTGTGGTTTTGTTTTCATGCAGTTCACCTCAACTAAATCCCAGAAGGTATGGGGCGTTCATTCATCCATTTAAACGCGTGAGCAGACCGGTACAATAAACTGTAACCGTGTTGGATTATAGAGCTGAAGCAGCGTGCGCTTTTGAAAATAAAAGTCTAAAATGAGTGTTTGTTGTTCCTCTGTCTTCTCCACCACAGGTAGGTCAGGCCGCAGCCTAATTTGAGAGGCTGCGCGGGGACCGGGGGGGGGGGGACCGGACCTCCCGGCCGTGATTGCATTCTGCGTGCTTCCACGTTCTCTTCCCCTCGCCTCTCACAGCATTGCAGCAGCTGACCTGTGCAGCGCTTTGCATAAACACACCGTCCCCGTTCACTCCCGCCACACCCCGCCATCATCTGTGAGAGCACTGTAATCATTTTAATTGCAGAAGCTATTCATATGCCCATTCCTAGACTTTTATCTGGTTTACCAAGGGATTTAGAGATGAAAGGAAAGCACAACACTCAGTATCAACATCGACACTCTCTAGGAAACGGATTTTCTTAAACACTTATGCGAAAACCTTGTTTTATGCCCAATATTATGTAGAGATTAAATGATTGTTGATTCTTTAGATTTTCCTAAAACTAAAGCAAACTTTCTCTAAGCATAACCCTTGATTTATTCATTGGGAGGGTTAATGGGTTGAGAAAATCTGATATTGAGAGCTGAAAAGATGTCCAGATGTCATCATATGAGTGGCTACATAATGTGTTTGGGTTTCTCTGCAGAAGTGTGAGATGCACCCGAGAAAAGGAATGGAGATGATACTGAATATCTACAGATGTTCTACTCACTTAAAACAAAGAAATGATAGTTGAGTTATAATATTTGAGCCTTAATAATACATCCATTATTACATACATATCCATGGATGTATTAGTTTAATAGATATTAATACTCACAAGCATCATCATGCATTGAATTAGAGTTCAGTGCATTATGCTGTTGTTTAGCAGACAGTCTTATCCAGAGCGACTTACATAGGTTACAGTTTTTACATGTTATCCATTTATACAACTGCATATTTACTGAGGCAGTTTTAGGTTAAGTACCTTGCCCAAGGGTACAAATGGCAGTGTCCCAGAGGGGAATCGAACTGGTGACTTTTCGGTTACTAGCCCTGCTCCTTACCACTATGCAACACTGCCCAGTATATATTATGACTGAATATTATTAGGACTCATATTAACAGATAAATGGATTTAATGAGAGAGTAGTAGTGAGAGAGCGCAATAAATTCCTTGAAGGATACAAATTGCACTTAATGAAAGGGATTACTGCAGCTTCACGCTTTTTCACGCATGTTCTAAAGGAGATGTACATAAATTCACACATAGTCTTGGGCTGTTTGACGAAGAGCGCGTGAGAAACATGCCATTTGCACACTTGAAAAAAGAGCACTCTGCCTTTTCACACACATCCTCTTTGCAGCACATGCATGGAGCCAAAGGCCAGAGAGCACACAGGCCGCTTTAATACGGACACTTCACGCTGGCTAAGAAAGAACTGATAACCAGCAGCACTGAGATTTTCACATATATTGAACAGATTTGCAGCGGTAACATCCAGGATCACAACACTTAAATGATTTACTGCATTTTTTATTGGTCCACATTGTTCCAGCATATTATTTAAAATTTAGAAAGAACTGTCATACTAATTATCTCTGAGCTACCCATCTTAGTCTGAAGTGACCTCACACAAGCACTGGCATTTCTGCAAAGACATGGGGATTTTTCTCAGAACTCTGCCTCATCCTGTCATCAAGACTTTTACCGAAATTATTTCACATCAAAACATTTCATTTTCGCATTTAAAATAGATTTTGCTTCTTCCACATTTGGGTTTTTACAAGGGGATTTCTGAATCCAGCCTTTTCACCAGACTCTTTCATTTTAAATGCTTCTCTAATTATTTTCTTGGGCTGGAACAATTTCATTTCATAACCCACCACATACAGCAGTGTTTCCTTATGTAAAAGACTGCTAGAATCTGGGTCTCTCTGCGCCAGCCAGGTTTAAACACTAATTAAAAAGCCATTTGGCTGCATAATCAACATCATGCATGTCACAATTCATAAGCCAAAATATTATGTATGGAAAATATTCATTCATCGCCACAGATTATCGGGAGCCCATGGTAACTTGGCTTGATTACATGACTATGACCTTTCCGTTCCATCTCATTAGTTCAGTCATTACTCAGCCTATCACAGCTCGTTAACACTCCGCCAATAGATGCAGACGGACAGGAAGTAGCACACCTATGCCACATCATTTTCGTTTTTTTTTTTTTTATTTCTGATCATGTGGATCTTCGCTTTAGGGCGAGTTCAACTGAATAATCACCTTAAATGTACCGCTTCAGCCACCACAGCAGAGTTAACACTTTTTATGTTCATTTGAATTTTAAATATGAGTTAAACTGGATCTTTTAGATCTCATCAGCCTTTATATTTTTCCTTGTTAAACGTACGCATTGACAAGGCTTGATTATTCCTTGTGAGTCTACAGTAACTGAAGACCATCCTAGGAGGTCTTCCATGCATTGCGGAGGACGTCTCATTTGCTGGATCTAGTAACAGGGAGTCAGCTGTAGGATCTTTGGAGGACATACCACTGATGATCGAACTAACCAACAAAAATAACACAGCCAATACTGCTGTATTTAGAGACTAACTGCATCTTAAAGACAGAGAGCCTTCGTGTCTAAACATAATGGGGACTGCACCTTAAAAAACAAACCTGTCACAAGCAGACACGTTATGTTTTTTTAAAACATAAACACTTCCCTCAATATACTGCACTTTGCTCAGGGCTGGCAGGAGTTCTCAGTGTTAGTTTCACCTCACAGGAGGTTACCATGGAAACAAGAGCCCTTCACAGCTGATGCATATAATCTCTCAAGTTTTCTTAAACATAACTTCATCCATGTATACATTCATTAAAATTTCTTGCTGCCAATAGTTTATAAATCAACGCATGCTTCATTTAAAGGCTTGTGGGTAAACCCTGATTAAAATCTGAGTCAAACTTTAGCAGATCTGAAAAACTGACTGAAAAAATCTGCCTAAAGGAAAATATTGATCAAAACAACGGTTATTTATAAATCCACCTTATAATGCCAGTACATTAACAAGGAAAAAATACACTAAATTCTTGATGGGTTTTAACTGTATATTACCAGTTTTAAATGAAAGATTATCAATCAGTATAGTTTTTTAAAAAATCAAGATATATGCTAAGATCAACTTTGCTGTCGTGCAGCTGTTAATAAACTGCCTATAAATAACATTACCCATTTGACATTCAGACTAAAGTGACACTGAATACAAAAGCTTGTGTTTTTGTTAGTTGTTAGCGTTCCTACGTACGGCTCTCTGTTACAGACACACCTCCCTTCCTCTTCCTGCCAGATCTCCCCGACTTTAGTGACTTCAGTGAAATATCACAGCTTCCTGGCAGCCACTCTGCTCCCTTATATTTCTTCGCTTTCAGTCCCTCATGAACACCGTTCAGCTCTAATCTTGCCCATCTCCACCCCCTGGTCCCCTTCCAATCTGCATCTGTTAGAACTTCCAACTGCTCCACACAAGACCCACACATTCATAGACTGTTCTGAAAACTCTCCCGAGTTTTCTCCCCTCCAGGGGAAAGACAAGAAGAGGCTCCAGAGAGAAAGACAGACAGACACACATACAAAAAATGACAGGTGACCCCATTTGTTTGCAACGGTAAAAATATCCGTAACACAAGACAACAACAAACAAGAGATTTTTTTTTTTATTCAAAGATAAAATGCTCGAGGACCTAACACTAGAAATACATTAAGGCCTATGCAACAAGCCCACTCTGCTCTGGGGAAACCCAACTGGGAATGCATTACAAAAACATTATTCCAAAAAAGATAGTAATCAAAGAAGAAATTTCTCTCTATTGTTGCAATGGCAGATTCTTTTTTTTTTTTTACGAAAAAAAATCTGCTCTTTGAAGTGAGGAGAGGATGCCCAACACTACTGTCTAGCTGAAGTGCGGTAAAACATGGTCAAGATTCCCTTTACTCACGCTGAAGAGACAACCTGCAGGTAATGGTTCAGAACATCGCCATCACACACAGCATCGCCACAACACTCACTCACTCACACACACACTTAGATGCATGCACAGAGACACATGCATACAAAGGCAAGCATGTACACTCACTCACTCACTCACACTCACACTCACACTCACACTCACACAGTCACACAGTCACACACTTACACACACAAACGCGCGCTCAATGCCAGAGAACACTGGATAAAAGTGAATTTTGTTAACGGGCATTTTATTCTCCCTAGACATGGAGCCAGTGAAGGGGGTGTGATATGTTCCCTGAAGCTCTCCCTGTGTGATGGAGACACTTTAATGTGCAGCACTCAGAACTCACTGTGTAAAGTCACAAAAGAGGGAGCCTGCATTTCCTTAATAAATAAGACTGTCCTATAACGGCACTGTGCATTTGGTTTAACAGCGGCTAATCACTCTGGTCAAATCCTGAAATCAATCAAATGTTATTAGTGCGTACTGAAACATGAGATACAATGTGTGATCCTTGTAACGAGCTGGCTGACTATTGCCGTGTGAACATGGAGACGGATGTAACAGCAACTTCGCACAAATACCTGTGAATGTGTAACAGTGTAAGGCGAGCTCCGTTCACCAGCTGTGTTCCTGGGCGTACTGGGTCTGTTGAGGTGTTTCTGATGTGTGATGGTGCAGTAACAGGATGCAGCATGGAGTCTCTGTCTCCAGCCTAAACCGCAGCCGCACTCACAGAGCTGACTGAGCCGTGCCTGATGGGATTTCTCCCACCGAGGTTTCCTCTCTCTCTCTCCGTATCCTCTCAGAGGGAGGATGTGTGGAGAGGTCTTTTTATGTCCTTCTGCCTTGTTGTTTTGTCTCTTTTTTCCCCCCCATTCCTTTTCCCCTAGTGTAGTGGTTTTAGCAGTTTTCTAAAAACTGGTTTACAGTGTTCAGAATGCATTTAAGAGAGAATGAATGTGTTTGACAGTGAATTTTGGATGGATGGAACGGTCCCCTTTCCACACCTGCGACTGAAATTGTGCTGACAAATGTGCCCCACCTTGAGAAGTGTGTGATGTGATTGAGAAGCAATTAGCTCAATTCGGAAAATAATCTAGGTCCTTAAGAATAATTCCACTTAGATTCAGACTGTCATTGCTAATGGAGACTGATGCTCCTAGCACTTTTGCTTTTAATCTTGAGAAGCAAGATGCCCAGGCAAAACAAACGCCTTTATCTCCCAAGTGATCAAATGACTTCGAATGCTGGGGAGATGCGGGGGCTGGATTCAGACTGCTGTCCACAGCTCCACAGAGCAGATAGCGCTGCTACAAGTGCTGCAACAAGACCTCCCAGTGCTAACACTGACACAACGAGATGAGCTGGACACTGCTTTCACCCTGCAGGAGCTGACAGAGGGCATTCATCAGATAGCCACAGGTCTGGCCCCAGGCATGGATGAGCTACACTTTTACAAATTATTTTGGAGCCCGATTGGGACAGACGTTTCTGAAGGTTTGCTGGAATGCGTCGGGGCATGAGAGCTTCCTCTTAGCTGTCACCTTGCCAACCCGATGCAGGAATTGGAGACCAGTGCCTTTGCTCCGTTCATACTATAAAATCTTTTTGAAGGACCACCTATACGATCTGGTCGCCGCTTAAAAGACAATTATATAGTAGTCAAAGTCTCTCTCTCTCTCTACAACAAGGTGATTTCCAGGTGGAATTTAATGGAACGATGTCTGTACCTGTAGTACCATGCCAAATCACAGCACTGCCATCACCCTCTCTTCTTATTTGTAAACATCAGAACAAAATGATAATAAAAATCGCTGCTAAGATTCCATAAGGCACTGTTTCTCAGTCATGGCCCCGTGTATGCAAGCTTTCATTCCTGCTGAGCTCAGAATTAATTAGGATTGATTGAGCCATTCACTTTATGCAAATTCTTATTAGGCATCTCTGCATTTAGTCTTTTATATATGGTCAGAAATCTATTCTTTAGGTGATGCATTTGTGGTTTATTCACTGAATCTTCCATATATATGCTGTCATATGTTTTTTCCTTAAAATAATATGGTGCACTAGTCTTAATTAAGCTTAATTATTTATGCAATTATATGTTTTAGGCCCCATTGAATAAGTACCATTTTTAATACTTTTGAATACCTCTTTGTGTTCATTTTTGTGGCTCAAAGAATACAAAATTAAAAAAGCAAAGCATAGAAACACCTTCAAATGAAACTCGTTCAGAGCTGCGCTGAAAGGCGGTACAAACTGAGTCCCCAAAAGCAGCTTTGAGAGACGCTTCTGTATGAGCCAACTAAAGGGCAGCCAAGGTGAGCGATAATGGAGAGAAAACTCACGGAGACAATGCCCAATCTTTTACCAGTCTGTCAAAACCACCACAAAGGAAATCAATTTTCACTGTGGCCTCCTTCCTCTCGGACAGTCATCCGTCTTTTTAAACAGAACACAGCTGTTTCCACTGGGCTGTAAAAAAACACCCCTCTCTTAAAACCCAGAGATGCCGCTGCTGTACTGTAGCACAGGGAGTTGTATTTAAACAGTAAATTGCAGCTTCCTGCTATCCCCAAAAAGAGCTGCAGGACATGGTGGGTTTTTTGTTTTTGTGGAATCTATCCGCTAGAGCAGGCTCTTGTGTAAGAGGAAGACCATGATATGCGCATTGATTGGATACAGCACAGCAAACACTGACTGAAACAACTAAATGAGTGAAGCATTGGTCTGAGTCCCGCAAAACCTATTTCCTGTCACTGATATCAGGACTTCAAGGAACGTTGAAGGGACAATATTTGGTGTCTTCTGGCAGCAAGTGAGGAGTTTTCCTTTGGGAAAATGAGAATACAACAGCATAAACCCCCTGTGCGTTTAGTATTTTCTGACTTTTTTGTTGGTGTACCCATTTAGCGCATCTTACCCATAATCACTGACTGTTGCCTTAGTATCATTTTATAATGAATGGGTATGGGATTCATTTGTGGAATTTTTCTCCTTTGTTTTCAGAGGTCTCTGATACCAGAGTGGATCTTACATATCTTCCTTTAACAAAGCACCAAATGTCACTGTGACATCCACAGGTCCAGTTATGTTTTTCAGCTTAAATCAACAGCCTAACATTAAGAGTAATAAAGGCTATGATCAATAATTAATCTTGTCAGCCACAGATGAATAGCTCTTCTGTAGGAGATACTGTCTGAACTATGCATTCAGTGAGCCAGGGACAGAGACTGAAAAGCTTTGATGTGTGTGCTACATCAGAGACCATTATTGATTCCCGTGGGTTACATGTCCTCTGACCGATTATAACAAAGAGATTTTTAACAGGCATATTATGATTTTATGGTAAATAATCTTTTCACATTTGTGACCTCACCCACTGAAGGAGAAAATTTCTAACGGCTAATCAAATCACTGTTTTACTATTTTACTGTGCATTATCTGTGCAAGGAGAACACTAAGCACACATTCACCATTAAACTCATACAAAGAGAGGGAAGATTTACAAAAACCCTCCTTACGAGTAAAAAATGTGAGCAATGATATTATTCACACTTTACAGCTATGACCTATAGGACTATCGAAAGCTCAATAAATAAACTGACCTGATGCTACAGTAGTCTGGCCTGTCCTATAAAATAATTATGTCGGGTTATGTCAACCTGTTTTGTCCTCCTCTCTCTCCGAGTTCATGCTGCCAACATCCCCAAAGTAATTCAGCTTTCAAGAAAAGCAATAGGGTGGCGTTTCAGGGGAAGCAGGAGAAGGAGTGTGTAATACGAGGGTATTAATTTAGACCATGGCATTGAGTCTTTGAGAGCTGCATGCTGACCTTAAAACATCATGCAAGTACCCCCTCAGGCAAGCACAGAAAATGCTTTAATGTACTTGATTTTAAAAGCACTTCAAACAGCTTAATGAGCTCTCCAGTGCTTAAGATGAAGTAGCCAACAAATTTGATTAAGTAGCTGAGAATCCGAGCTCACTCTTGTTCCTTTGGTAACACTAAGAATGGGGTTCTGGGGTGGAGGGGTGAGGGTCGGGAAACTGAATAAAGAGGGATATCTATCACTATCACAATGAGGAGGAAAATCCATTAATATTAGTTTACTAATTATTTTAAAATCGGGTTGTTGTGTCCACTACCCACGTATCCACCTCCGGCACATGTATCTGTGCACATGTAAACAGTCTCAGTTTGCACCTTTGTCCTGACAGAAAGCGGATTCAAACTGCCGGCACCCTGTGTGCCTGAACCTGAGATCTCCCCTGGGGCTGGCCCATCTGAAGCCCTCCACTGTGAGCCGCCCAGCCTGATTTCACACAACTGAAGGAGAAGCTCCTGGAGCCACATTTAGACCAACACCTCTCCCTAGCAGACAGAAATTCAAAAATGAAAATGATTGTGATAATGATGATGATTATTATTTCATGTTAAATACATTAATTCATTTTTTCCTCCTCCTTAAGCCATCTGAATAAATGGAAAGTGGCAGCTTTCCTTGATCACTAGCATGGTTGGAGCAACAAAAAAAAAAGATTTATTAACACACAACCTCTAAGCAGGAAGCATGTGCTGTAATGAACCGCTACCTCACAGAGAGTTTGCCTCTGTGAAGGAGATTTCTGATTGTTTGTTAGCCACCAGTGAGTAACTGTAAATAACATAACCGAGCTGTTAATCAAACTCCAGCACAAACGCCTACCCCTCATTTTAAAATTTGGAGTTGCCCGTCACCGTGTCCTCTACGGGATCCAAGGTGCGATTTCAAATTGAACAAGAGGGGTGATAATGCATTAATCTGAACAAAATCTTGTTACTGGATTGAAAGTCAGCATGTGATCCTAAACCTTATCCTTGCACAGCACTGATGCCATACTGCAAAGAAAAAAGTATACCTGTGGGAAGGACAGAGTTTGAAAATGTGTGGCGAAGAACAGTGGCATTGCTTGAGCAAAGGAACTAACCCATTCCACAAAAAGGAATCATCCTTGTCAATTACTGAACAAAGACATCATGGATCATGACTATATCCACACACCTGATCTGAATACAAGCATGTGCATTTGAAATACATCAATTCAAAATACATCAGCTGAATAAAAGTAATTCTAAGACAAAATAAATTAGCATACAATGAAACCCAAAATGAGATATTACGTTATCATGTTCTTAAATTATGAGAACCATCATCATGTACATATCTGTACAGTGTTCATATAAAATCTCAGATGCAACATCAGCTAATCAAATAGATTCAGAGAGAGAGACAGAGACGGAGATGGAGACAGAGACGGAGAAGGAGGAGAAGGAGACGAGACGGAGACGGAGAAGGAGACGGAGAAGGAGGAGGAGGAGGAGGAGGAGGAGAAGGAGAAGGAGAAGGAAAAGGAGAAGGAGAAGGAGAGCTCTGTCTTTCATCACAGTTGCATAAGTGTGCAGCACCATACGCAGAGACCTCACGAGCTGACCACGCACATTTGTGGGGGTCCTAAAGCTTATTGCTGCTGAAGTTTCAGCAGAGATCAAATGGAAACTCGAAGAAGGGCAGGTTTCTATAACCCTCTGGGTTGAGAATGAAGAAGAAGAAGAAAAAAAAAAACTTTTATCCATGTAAAAATTCCTCTGAAGAAAATGCTGGGCTAGCCTTAAGAACTGCTTGTATGAAGTATATGTGAAATAATGTGTGTGTGTGTGTCTGTGTGTGCGCTACTAGGTGCACACACAACTAAGATAGCTCTCCTCTCGGCCTTGTGTGTTCAACCCCCCAACCATCGTCCCTCTTGATCAGCGTGCAGCCTTCAGCACGGCAGACCATCTGATCCTCCAGCCTCTTCTCTTGAAACTCCTCCAGCTTCACAGATTGCTCAGAGCAAGTCTTTGTGAGAGGCTTGACCTCTATCCCAAAAGCTCTCAGAGCAGACGTACTACAAGGCTCAGTCCTTAGCCCATTACTCCTCTCCAACCACAGCGGGGCACTGGGCCCTCTCATAACTTTTGGTTTGCTCGGCGATGTTTCTTTCTGTCTTTCTCAAGGTCTCCCCCTGGATGAGACCACATCTACAGAAGGTGAAGCTGACAAAATGAAAGTTGTCAAATTATCACCAGCCCTGAACATCACCATGTTCCAGGAGTCCCCCATCTTGATCCACTCATACACCTTCTCCAAGAACACTACAAAAATGGCCCTCGCTTGTTGTTTTGTAATGACAAACAGAGGAATCAGCTCCTCTATTACCAACCGACTCCATATGCCTACAGATTCAGAACCTGGTGCTTTCTGAACTGGTTAACAGCAACTCCATCATGGCTTCACTAGAGGCGCTAACTGACTGCTCAAACTCATCCAAACCTCTATACCTCCAGTGATCTTTGTCTCTACCTTCTCTCTGGTCACCAGTTCCCACTGCAGCGGTGACCGGCTGCACCCTGCACCCACTTCACAACCCCAATAACACCATAGCTGGCCCTCAGACACATCACCATCACTTATTCACAGTGCAGAGTCTCATCTCTCCCTACAGGATGACTTGTTCAGCTGTCCTTTGTCTGTGCCTCCCCGCCAAGACCGCCAAGACTGCCACAGATGCCCTCTGAGGGAATGAAATACACCTGCGTTTTACATAACCTTCGCAGGACAGACTGCACCTGTTTTACCTAATTCCCTAATCCCTAAGCTTCCAGCTGGACTGAGAACTGAAGCATGCCTAATTGCTTGTTTTGTAGTTGCAGCAATAGGTAGTGTCAATTTGTTTATATACAGAGATGTGTACGGAGATGCTACGGTTAGGGATCTGTGTTTTAACTGGATAAGGTGGCTCTGTGTTGTTCTGTTGAGAAATCATATCCTACAGATTATATTGCATCTGCTCGTTGGCTGTTTTTATGCTGTGTTGTATATACTGATACTCTGTAAGAGCATTTGTTAAATAAATAAATATTTCAGTGGGAATCCAGGAGTCAACAAAGGCAATAAACAATGAGAAAGAGGTACTGGGGGTATTAAAAGGAGGTCTGTGAGTACGCAGCCTGGATCTCCTTTTAAAAGCAGATACAGAGAAGATGCTGGGAGTAGCACCTTCTCAGCAGAGCCCCCCTGACACCAGTAAAGCATGTTTAAGCTTCAGACAGTAAGTGCTTTGAGCAGTTTCAGAGTGAGACTTGCAAAGACAGAAATATGCATTAGCTGCACACACACACTCACTAGCGTCTTAAACACTTAGAAAACAATTACAGTCTCTAAGATAACATGGATAATGATGAAACCCATATTGCCGCCCATGTAATCAGAACCATATCCATCAAAGGATTGATTGCATTTAGAGGTTTTTTTTCTTGCAATATGTTGTGTTCCTCCCCAGATTTAAACCATCTCTGAGGCTCTGGCCCACAACATCGTGAAATTGTGGCACTTCAAATGATCTGAGGAACAACAGAGCATGCTTTTGAAAGATTCATGAAGATCTGACACGCTCTGCATTTTCAGGGTCAGGTAAAGCACTTGTGTGAGCACTGTGTGACTCCTGGTTGCTGTGAAACAGCCTTGGCTCGTCATATACCAAAAATAACCCAAAATAACACATGTATTTTTGGGGGGGCGAGTGCAGGGGGGTTTGGGGTCATTGTAAATACTTCTATGAAAGCCAAAAAACTGCTGTGCTTTGTATGCCAAGAGCACCATGTGTTTAGATCAGTAAGAAAACCATTCTTTCGCATTAATGAATTTTCTTTTTCTTTTTTTTTTAGACAAAACTTCTTTTGTTGTTGAAATCATTGATTTCTTTCAAGTTGAGGGCAGGACAGAACCACTCAGAGAAATTCAATATTATTCTCAGAAAAAAAAAAAATCAAACAGCAGGAAACATAAGTATAGTTATTCACTATAAAAATAATAGCCCTGATGATTAAATCGAAGGCCAGCAGCAGTCCTCACTCTGACCCTGATGTCCTGAGACATTTTAAAAAATACTGTTGCTGAAATAGGGAGGCCGGTGGGGCGCCCGTAGGGGGGGAGAGGTACAGCGCTAAATGTCAGGAGGCACAGTGCATCTCTTTCCCACCACAGTGCTGAAGTGACGGGCCAGCCTGACAGACAGCTACCCCCTTCTCTCCCCCTCTCAACCGCCCCAAATCTGTCATCACCCCATCACTGGCGGACGCATCACACCGGCTTCAGCTGCACAACATTCGGCAGTCACAATGACCTTACAACGATCCAGGCACACGCACGCACGCACGCACGCACGCACGCACGCACGCACGCACGCACGCACGCACGCACGCACGCACGCACGCACGCACGCACGCACTGCACAAGAATGCGGTGTGAATCACTTACAGACACACACGCGCGCGCACATACTTACAGACACACAGACACATGCACGCACACACACACGCTTATAGACACGTATTCACAGACACACACACGCACACACGCACACACACGCACACACACACACACACACACACACACACACTCTTCTGTGCAGTCACAAAGATGTCAAATGGAATTCATCGGTGCTACAAAGGTAAAGCTGTGTCCTGCCCTTGTACACTCTGATGGTAACTGCAGTACCATCTGTTTTCCTGTTCAGGCTGGTATTTTTACCATTCCCGCTTCTGAAGCAGCGCTGGAGCTCATGCCACTAGTCCTGAGTATATTCCGTATAGCATGCGCTACCAATCACAGGCGAACACCCACAACAGACCCTGACTCTGAGACCAAATGATGGAAGATTTAGAAGTCTTCCACTGTCTGGAGAGTAATTAGTGAGAAACAAAATGCACTTAAATAATTAACTTAAATGATTAAAAGTAATAATTAAATAATTAAAAGCCTTTAATAATGACTTCAAGCACTATTTTTTTAACAAGGTGGTGTCGTCTTCACGATAACCCATTCCATTCCAAAACCTGAAACAAACACGGTTGTCGGAATCCGATGAGCTGCGGTCTGGCCTCATTAAGGCAGGTGACAGTGGCTACGCCAGGTGTTTACGAGGTGGGCAGAGGGACTAATTGACATGATGTCACTGTCCTCGTTAAACTGCTTTATGACGAGGAAAGGAGGCATGTGATCGCCTACACAACACATGTCCGCACGGGCCCCTTCAGAACATATCACCAAGGAACTGTTCACAGGATCGTCAGAACGTCCCCTAGGATATATCATACACATTTACATCTGCACTTGCTATTAAAGGTGTATCACTTGATGTTACATTACTTCACATTGTCATTTAGGAGAAGCTCTTATCTACTTAGATTGTTATGATTTTACCCATTTGTTACAACTGTTCCAGTTGTTACAACCATATGAGAATCTACTGGTCTACAATGTCCTTGACTCATTTCAAAATGTGTTGAGGAAAAGGCCCTAATTGATTGACTCAATAGTATCATTATCATTCTGCATACAACCTAACACAACCAGAACAGCCAGTCTCCTTGAATATTTCTTCAGGCTGGATGATTTTTAAAATTAATTAGTTATTTTATTTTTTTTTTTTCGAGTGCCTTCCTGGTGCGCTAATTTCCCCTTAAATACACTTCTCTCTGAAATAACAGCAGGCTTACTTCAGCGGAATTCTGAGTGGTTCGCTCACTTCGAGCACCTCATTTGACCTCTCGCATTATTAGCCTTGAATAAGACAGGCTGGAGTGTTGGCACATGGGGGGTGGGGAGGGGGGGACTCGCTCCTGTGGCCAGAGGAGGCAGAAGATAGAGGCAGTGCGAGATAAGTGACCACCTTCGGGAAGGAGGTGAGGCTGCATTTGGGGGGGTGTCTACCAGAGGCTGGTTCTGAGGTGAAATCACATTGTTTAAACTCTGATTGGGGCAGTGTTGAAAATGAACAACGAAAATACAAAAGACCAAATTAAAATGTTCACCCAGGAGTATTTTTAAAACACAGGCTGATTTTCATTATATTCTGAGGGGGGGGGGGGGGGGGGGGGGGGGGGTCTGAAAGCAAGATGAAGCAAAGTGAATATTTTACGTTCAGCCAGGATCCACTCTTTTGAGAGTGATGTATCACTAATGATATAATGTACTGTGGCTATAATTCATTCTGTGCCATTGTGTATGTTGTGGAACATTTTGTTATACAATATAATATGCCAGGAAAGAGAAACAAAAGAGCAATGTGCACATTACGCTGTGTAATTCTGGTATCTCAACGCACCAGAAGTCCCACAACAAACTCCTACAGTGAATCATATTCACCCAGAGGAGTGATTACTGGGGTGAATCAGAGAGGAGATGTATGGAAAAAGACACATGATCTGCAGATTTATGAGGCTCCAAATTCACTCCACAGTCTGAAGAGTAATGATTTCATATCAGTTGTCATATTGTTACTGGTACTGTCTGCACACTGTCAGGAACTACCTGCCCTGTGCCTCCTTATACACACACGAACACACACACACACACACACAAAAACATTCTCTCACATACCCGCACAAACGCTCTCACACACAGACACAGACACACACACAAACATTCTCTCACATACCCGCACACACGCTCTCACACACACACACACACACACACACACAAGCTGTGGGTTGACGAGAACCACCACAAGGCATAACAGCCTGAGAAAGCACTCGCAGAGTGCTAGTTTCTGAAACACAGCCTGCTGTTACTGATATCTGAAAACCATTTACAGACAGGTACAGTGCTCTGCTGCATAACTGAATCAGCACTACTCTACGTTAGTCCTCAGTGAGCAGGGTCAACCACTCCGTCTCAATTCAGTCACACTGACAACACTCTGTTTCCACTGCTCTCCATAATTCATGGCTCTGAGATCACCTAAGTTTGATTCAGATTTGTGTCTGCGCCGAAATGCAGAGGAGTTAGAGTCTGCAGCACCGTCAGCCTCTGCAGTAATTACAGGTCACTGCAAAGCTAGGCAGCCTACAGTTTATCAAATAATTCATTAGGACAGAACAAAGCATAGCGTTCGCGCGCACTGCTTTATACCTCCTGTCGTTAAGGGAGTTTTCTCCTTAGAAGCAGGTTAAGCGTGGCTTCAGCAGACCTGCAATCTTCTCCTCGCCCCTAAAACTAACAAGCCTCTGCCCACTGAGCCTGGAGTGGACAGAAGGCGGACTTAATCGGACTCCTCTCTCGGCTCGGCCTGTTTTCGCACGTTTCGGGAGGCTCTGCGCTCTCTTCCCTTTCCCTTCCACACTGCGGCACTGGCAATTAGCGGTGAGCAGATTCACCGGGAGCGGCAGCTATTGGAGCAGACGGAGAGCAGAGCCGAGCTGTTCCAGCCTCCTGCCAGCGGGCTGGGGAGGACTGCAGAGCGCGGTAATGTATGCGTCCAGGAGGGAGAGAGAGAGAGAGAGAGAGAGAGAGAGAGAGAGAGAGAGAGAGAGAGAGAGAGAGAGAGGGGGAGAGAGAGAGGGAGAGAGAGGGAGAGAGGGGGAGAGAGAGAGAGAGAGAGAGAGAGAGAGAGAGAGAGAGAGAGAGAGAGAGAGAGAGAGAGAGAGGCTTGGCTCTGTGTCACCTGCCGCACAGCACAGTGCAAGGGCCACGCTCTACATATGCGCGTCAGGCGATCGAAGCCCAGCAAAATCGAAAGGCACCACTTTGCTTACACGCGTCTCCTGCCAAGATCAAATACAATACATGCAAAAGGGCACAGCCTCTGACAAGCAACAGCAAAAAAAAAAAAAAAGAAAGAAAGACAAGTCCTAGAGTCCTTTTACACACAGCCTTTAGACCCTTCTGATGGCAGCATCCAGTAGAAGGAATAGAGAACAAAGAGATAGCAAAGTAATTACCCGCTCTGTCTTACTTGATGAATTAAACAGCTTCGGCTGAAATCAGTGGTCTGCAGGACATTACAATCCGAGCAATGAAAGTGTCCATGACACTCGTCCTGGCAGAAAGACACTAACCCAACGATTGCGTTTCACATTGAATCCATGTTTCCAGATTACAGTGGCAGATGCCAGGCCCTGACAAGCCAATGGAGTGGAAAGAAGAGAGAGGCCAGCCTCTCTTTCACAGTAATTCTCTGTAAGAGAGCTCAGAGGCAGGGGAGCTGAGCCTCTCTTTCACAGTAAGTCTCTGTAAGAGAGCTCAGAGGCAGGGGAGCTGAGCCTCTCTTTCACAGTAAGTCTCTGTAAGAGAGCTCAGAGGCAGGAGAGCAGAGTAACTCTTTCACAGTAATTCTCTGTAAGAGAGCTCAGAGGCAGGGGAGCTGAGTAACTCTTTCACAGTAAGTCTCTGTAAGAGAGCTCAGAGGCAGGGGAGCTGAGTAACTCTTTCACAGTAATTCTCTGTAAGGCAGCTCAGAGGCAGGGGAGCTGAGTAACTCTTTCACAGTAATTCTCTGTAAGGCAGCTCAGAGGCAGGAGAGCAGAGTAACTCTTTCACAGTAAGTCTCTGTAAGAGAGCTCAGAGGCAGGGGAGCTGAGTAACTCTTTCACAGTAATTCTCTGTAAGGCAGCTCAGAGGCAGGGGAGCTGAGTAACTCTTTCACAGTATGTCTCCGTAAGGCAGCTCAGAGCCCAGATGCTGGGGTCAGAGGGTGCCCTTTCTCCATCACACGTTTATCACACCTAGACAGTGTGCACCTGCAGTGATTGTTCCTGTTTGATGATCCGGAAGCTTCCGTTTACCATTCAGAAAATCACAGAGGCTGTGCTGTCTATGAAGGAAAATGGTAAAGGAATTAAAAAAAAAAACAATAGGTAAAGATAGTCTTACTGGCCTTTTTATGAGTCTTTTTGAGTTGAAGTGTCATAAAGCAATATGTATATAGTATTAGCCACTGCTAAAGAGAAAGGCCACTCAAAAACCCTCATGGAAATTGCTATCTGATTGCAAATTGTCATCAGATTGTGCTGTGTGCTTTCATTTAGCGTCACAACTAGATCTTATCATATTTTCTTCACAATTTTTCTTCACATTTTGTTTCCTACTTATCAAAAGACTGATCATTTCTGGTGATAGAGAAACTGAGGCTGTTAAAGAACTTTCCCTCTCTGAAGAGCAGCTCCTGGCATAGCTTGCGGTAGCAGGAGTGGAGTACATGACAGATCAAGTTCAGTCTAATACAAGCAGCACTTTGGGGAATTATATATTCTTAACAGATCATGACAAATAGGGCTTTCACATGTTTTGTTATTATATTTTGAATCACATTTCAAATGCAACATGTGTAATATTATCCTGACATTAAATTATTTCTCAATCAATAAATCAATAATCTGGCATTAACGGTTCATCATTAGAAAGTCATCATATTAAAAACTACTTTTGCTGGATTTGCTGGAAGCATTGCCTGCCGCAACAGACACCGTCCACACAATTCCCGCTAGACAAATGCAGTCTCACACGTTTGGATTATCACAGCTCTCCCAGTTCCTACAGCTAAGGGCTGCACAGGCCTCTGTATGTTCTTCACAGTGTGGTTTCAGAGCTCTGGCTACCTCTGCGACAGCATTTCAGATCCAGTTCTCTCCCTACCGGAACTCCTCAGGGAATGCAAATGTGGTTTTCTTCTTTTCTTTTTGAGATCAACAGGTTTTTTAGACCCACCTGTGCCATGACTCACGAGGCGTGGAGATTGTGAGCGTTCGCACGGCTCGGGGAAGAAAGTGCCTCTAATTACGGGAGATTGCTTTCACCGAGCCGCTCTCCATTACCGCGATGGCAAACCCACCACAGCACGGAGGTTAGCGCTGGCTCACGCTCCCACTCTGCGCCCCACACCTCTCAGGGAGCCATTACACAGATGTCTCTCTACCGAAGATGTTCAAAGTTAACGGGGGAAGGGGGGGGGGGGGCGTGAGCCGCGCAAATGCTCTGCAGCTAAAGGTGTTTGATTCTCTGTGCAGGAGAGATATCGTGGCGCACTGGCAGAGCCAGATGGCATCGCGTCAGCAAAGGGATGAGCCCGGCTCTTACAAAACGTTACATTCTGACGAGCTGTATAATTTACACTCCGGAGCCATCGGGTTTACTGCCGCGGTTTACAGTGGTGAGACAGGGGGAACCTGCAGTTACCGCGGCTGCGAGCCGTGTCAGGAGGGAACTCCCCCATCACTGCCCCCCAGCTCCGTGACTCTGGGGTAAATGACATCGGGCCCCTGGCTGTAAAAAAGAAAAAAAAAAAAATCCTAACGACAGTGGGGAGGGAGGGAAAGAGAGAGAGAGAGAGGGAGTGAGCTTTGGCTCACTGGGTTATTCCACTGAGCCGCAGATGCAAGCGAGGATTGGAAGCCCTCTTCTCTCTCTCTCTTGCCGTCTGGAGACAATCTGTTGCTGTTTGAGAGCCGAGCCACCCAGCGCTCTTCAAACAGGAAACGGGCGGCGTGCGAGGCACAGACACACTTAAGGAGTGCATCAGTATTTCTTCTGGAAGGGTTTCGGGGTTCTTTAAAGGGCTGGCTCCGCTGTCAGGGAAAAACCCTGCGCTTTTGATCGAAGTGTGACACCAAGGGAAGAGGAGCAGCGAGGGGAAGGCTCGCATTTTCAATGGAGATTGGAGGCTTTGAAAGAGATACACTTCCAGGAACCCGGCATTTTAATTGGATTATATTTCAGTGATGCTCAGCTTTCAAAATTTCTGAAATGTTCTTTCACTTTGATGTTCTAAAAATACCGCACCAAAGAGAAATCCCATTCATGTCTGCTGTAGCTCTGACAAAATCTGAATGTTACATTTTCATATTGCTTTCATAATTATTGAGGCCAAGACTTACATGCAGCACATTACACAAGTTAGCACAGTGGGAAGAACCTCTGGTTGGGAAATAAAGAGAGTACGATGAAACTCAACCTCTAAAGTAACCATCCAGACTCTCAGGACATTACATGATTGTCATTTAGCAGACACTCTCATCCAGAGCGACTTACATAGAGTTTTATCCATCTATACAGTTCTATCCATTTATACAGCTGGATATTTACTGAGGCAACTGTAGATCAAGTACCTTGCCCAAAGGTACAACAACAGTGCCCCAGCGGGGAATCAAACCAGCAACCTTTCGGTCACAAGCCCTGCTCCTTAGCGCTACACCACGCTGCTGACCTCTCATCACACAGATGAGCATGGACCCCATCTATCGATTAGACACTGTAACACCCACACTCCTCCCAATGTGACAATCACCCCATGCTGTTGCCACGAACACTATGACAACTCTCGGAAACAGTAAGCACCTCACTGCCCCCACACATGTTGGTGACACACCCCGACTTTAACACACTGCCATGCAGCTTCCCTGAACTTTGCGAGACGTTGGCGGAGACATGCTTCTGTTCCCCACAGTAACAGCACCCCTGAGGTGCAGACACTGCAAGCCCTGCGTCTTACAGACAGCGGTATTTAAGCAGACGGTAATTACCAAGTTCTTGCTCCCATTCTTTCCCAGGGGACCCCGGAAAACTCCCTTGATGTTCCGAAAGTGACCGTTGCTGAGGTGCGTGGAGCTGATGACGATGTAGTAACAAGCCATGGGGCGGCCGCTGTGTCCGAACACGGGCGTGCGAATGGTCCGAGCAGAGAGAGCAACAAGGGAGAGGGGGAGAGAGAGAGACAGAGAGAGGGAGAGAGAGAGAGACAGAGAGAGAGAGAGAGACAGAGAGAGAGAGGTAGAACGCTGTCCCTGGAGAGAGGATGCACTGCACACAACTCCACCGATCCACACAAGTGCAAACCCCCCTTCCTCTGCCCAGAGGCACGGGTCAGTCCTCCGGTTCAGAAGGGACGGCTGGATTCTTCATCGCAGTGTGTGTGTGTGTGTGTGTGTGTGTGTGTGTGTGTGTGTGTGTGTGTGTGTGTGTGTGTGTTTGGGGGCTCGCTTGCAGCTCTGTTCCCCCCTGCGTGCGGTCCGGTCTCCACTCCGCGCTTCCTCACTCCTCTGCGCCCGAGTTACCGGCTCTCCCCCTCTCCCCGCGAGCGTCTGTTGCCGTGGCGGGAGCAGGCATGCTGTTATAGAGCGCTCGGCGTTGCCGGTCTGCCGCGCCGAGCCAATGGCAGGGAGCCACCGGTCTGATGGCGAGGGGGCTGGGAGGAGAGGTGCGCTCGCCGCACGCTGCCTCCCCGCATCCACTGAGTCAGCCCCCTGCTCGCCCGCAAACCGACCAACCAGCAGGCAGCAGCACCTCTCCCTCTCCTCCTCTCCTCCTCTCCCCTCTCTCCTCCTCTCTCCTCCTCTCTCCCCTCACGGAGCTGTGGCGGCAGCGCTTCCAGAAGCGAGGAGCCGGTGCAAGGGAAGCTCAGTGCTGCAGGAGCGCTCCTGTGTGCTTCTCCCTCCTGCCCCTCTGCCTTCGATTATGGTAATGCGCGCGAGAGAGAGATTCTACAGAGGCACGCATGTGTGCTGAAGACAGCGAAGCTGTCTGTGCGGGTGCAGCACACGGACACACGCTCGTTTGCCCATTTATCCTAAACTACACGACAATCTCTAATGCAAAGCCATGCGCTTGTTAAAACATACCCTCTGCAGTAGGAGGGTAAATAACTAATTAAGAGGAAGGTGTATTTGGTAGATGTAAGATCAGGCACAGTATATCAAACTCAAAAAAAAAAAACTGATAATACTTCAGAGGGGCAGTGATCATAAAAAAGACGCTTCAGTTCAGTTATGTTACTTACAGGAAATGTAGGGCAATAAATTGTCTGAATCTATTCTGCTTGGATAGTATCAAGTCTGGAGAGCATTCCCTGGGCATTCACCTGGTTATTTATGGGTAAACACGCTCCATCGGTACCCAGAGACAGACTCTTACACTGTGGACTGGATGTATTACTGGCTAAGGAGCTGGACTGGTACTGTACCTCAAATGCTGGAGATTGAATCCCCAGATGGGACACTCCCAAGTACTTTGTCTCGACTGCTTCAGTATACAGTAAATCCAGCTGTATTAATGGATAATATTTTGTAATGTAATCCATGTAAACCAGGCTGGAAGATGGTGCGCTTCCAAGCAAATAAATAATCTTGAATAATTGACTGTGCTGGAGCAATGATACCTCGCAATGAAGCAAGACATTTTGCTTTCCCTTATCACACAAATGTTTTTTCCCTGCTTTGAGTATTGCTAATGCTAAATGTAACACAGTGATGTCAGATTAAGTTATGTAATTATGATATTCTTGGATTGCTAATCAAGACAACCACTACTATGACAACAACTACCACTACTGTTGCTGCTGCTGCTAATATTATTATTTAACTGTTATTGTACAGCGCTGTGCTGTGCATGGTTGTAGAACCAGCCCACAGATGACTTTTTTATAATGACTTTTAAATCAAATGCAGAGCCTCACTGCAAATACTGCTCAGTAATCTTTCTACAAAGATGAAGTGCAGTACATTTGGACTCTAACACTGCGTATTTGAAATACAATGCACTCATTTATTTAAAAAAAAAAAAATTAAAATGAATGCTCACAACAACTCAAATACAAGTATAATAGAATCAGTGGAGAGTGTGGAGCATCACTTAGAAGCCATGCTTTTCCAAATCTCTTAAAATCATCAAGTTACTCCTTCATCTGTTCATCTAAGAGACCTGCAACTGGATCCAGGCAACAGCAGGTTGGGCTAAAGTAGTAGTCCCACTCTCCCATATGTCATGTTTGATTGGATCTTTGCAATCAGTTTCCCATCTTCCTCTACACACAAGCACAACACATGAGCAAAACATAACATATTGGGGGAATAGTGTCCAGTTTAAAGGAAAAAAACATGATCCTGCTGTCTGCTGATTCATTAACAAACACCTCAGAAAGCCAGAAACTCTTTCCCTGGGCTTAGTGGGTGTTTAAATGCCTACAAACATATGATTGTGAGCCAACAAGTCATCGTTTTAATGAATATCACAACGCTTAACCACAGAGCAACATGCATATTAAATGCAGTTTAAAGGTTTACTTGGGTAAATGTCAACTATGACAGCTGAACGTTTTTGCATGCATTTTTTTGCCAAGGCATCTGATTGGGGAGCTATCTTGCAGCACTCCTATATTATATAAATAGTTGCTGGCTACCATGGCTACCATGACTACCATGACAGAGTGCAGCTGTCCAAAACTGTGCTTTCTTGCAATGCAGCAACATATTTACTGTTGAGGCGGTGGCATTGATGTAGACGACTTCCAAAGGGTTGACATCCCCCCTGCCCCCCCCCCCCCCTTTCTCATGCCTGAGGTATCCTGAATTCTTTAAGCCTTTAAATTTGAATTGCCTCTACCTGATCAGCTCTGACATTTTTCCGTTTAGAAAACAACTTCTAAAATAAAGAAGGATGTAAATACAGAGCTTTACTTCTCATCACGATTTATGGGTCCTTGGTTGCTGCTAACCTTCCTTTGCACAGGAAAACGATGTTATTGTGGGTGGTAGTGGCACTTTCTCAATAATTCCCAATCGGCTTGGAATTCACAGAGATTTATTTTTGTCCTCTTTTTTTTCTTCTTCTCTCAGTTTTTTCCTCCTTATTCAGCACAGTTAAATCCATAGGAATCCAGTCTGAAATTCTCCAAAAGGTATACAACTCAAATACAAGTATAATAGAATCAGTGGAGAGTGTGGAGCATCACTTAGAAGCCATGCTTTTCCAAATCTCTTAAAATCATCAAGTTACTCCTTCATCTGTTCATCTAAGAGACCTGCAACTGGATCCAGGCAACAGCAGGTTGGGCTAAAGTAGTAGTCCCACTCTCCCATATGTCATGTTTGATTGGATCTTTGCAATCAGTTTCCCATCTTCCTCTACACACAAGCACAACACATGAGCAAAACATAACATATTGGGGGAATAGTGTCCAGTTTAAAGGAAAAAAACATGATCCTGCTGTCTGCTGATTCATTAACAAACACCTCAGAAAGCCAGAAACTCTTTCCCTGGGCTTAGTGGGTGTTTAAATGCCTACAAACATATGATTGTGAGCCAACAAGTCATCGTTTTAATGAATATCACAACGCTTAACCACAGAGCAACATGCATATTAAATGCAGTTTAAAGGTTTACTTGGGTAAATGTCAACTATGACAGCTGAACGTTTTTGCATGCATTTTTTTGCCAAGGCATCTGATTGGGGAGCTATCTTGCAGCACTCCTATATTATATAAATAGTTGCTGGCTACCATGGCTACCATGACTACCATGACAGAGTGCAGCTGTCCAAAACTGTGCTTTCTTGCAATGCAGCAACATATTTACTGTTGAGGCGGTGGCATTGATGTAGACGACTTCCAAAGGGTTGACATCCCCCCTGCCCCCCCCCCCCCCCCTTTCTCATGCCTGAGGTATCCTGAATTCTTTAAGCCTTTAAATTTGAATTGCCTCTACCTGATCAGCTCTGACATTTTTCCGTTTAGAAAACAACTTCTAAAATAAAGAAGGATGTAAATACAGAGCTTTACTTCTCATCACGATTTATGGGTCCTTGGTTGCTGCTAACCTTCCTTTGCACAGGAAAACGATGTTATTGTGGGTGGTAGTGGCACTTTCTCAATAATTCCCAATCGGCTTGGAATTCACAGAGATTTATTTTTGTCCTCTTTTTTTTCTTCTTCTCTCAGTTTTTTCCTCCTTATTCAGCACAGTTAAATCCATAGGAATCCAGTCTGAAATTCTCCAAAAGGTATGCCATATGGTTTTGCTGCAGGAGGGCTTTCTTCTGCAATCGAAATTAATGGATGTTTTTGTGAATAATTTTACAGAGGACACAGTCTGGGATTCTTTAAAGGGCTGGTTCTGCTGTCAGTGTCCGTCTTCTGTGACCTTGCACAAGCATATTACATGCGATGATACTCACGCATAGTATAACGTAACTGTAACTCCTAAAGCCACAGTTTCAGGTGAATGACAGGCATGGAGTCTGATGGAAGATCAGAATTACAAAATCATGCCCTTCTCAAAATGTACTGAACATCAAAACAAACATCAGAGCGAATTCATGACATGTAAATGTTCAGCGACCTTTAATATAACTTTAAAATGAAATAAAAATAAATCACCACAATCACACAAAAGCACAAAATAATGGTAACATCAATCATCCTTAGCTACAGCCCATCTTGCAGGAAAGGGCACTTTTGACTTTAGGACCAAAAGTATAGGGATGCAAGCACCCGCTCCCATACCCCTGTGCACATGCCTGAAATATATGTACATAGTCTGTGATTCTGCTTTCCTTTCTGGTACAAATGGTAAATAAGAAGGCAACACAAATAGCTAGTGTTAAGTGTTCTTGGAGTGTTGCAATGTGTTGCCTCATTGTTTTCTGGTAGAGAGGGGACTCGGTAGCTCTGTCTCCTAGATTATAATTAGCTAGCTCACAAACAATATCAGGGTTTGGCTCTCATACCCTCTACCATGGACTGGTTTTGTCTTCCACACAACACTGAATCTTTTCTGTGGAACCAGCTTCAGAGTTGGCTGACTTCAAATGGAGATAATAAATCTGTTTCCACTGCTCCGAACAGATGCTTGTAATTGAACATGCTTTTGATAGACAGGGCAGTTCACCAAATTGAATTTGTTGAAATACAGATGTAATTTTGTCTTTCATTGGCATGTTTGATTTGTTTGAGTGCATACAAATGAGGAAAAAACAGAGAAAAAACAAAAAAACAGATACACACAAAATGTAGCCTTTACATTATTTTTAAATGAATGATTGGATCAGCCTCATTCAGTGCAATTCAGTTTAACTGGTGGGTGAATACACTATACACTGCAAAATTAGCTGTAGAAATGTATAGACTGAATAAAATAAGCCAAAACATTACATGAAAAAATAGTCATTTTAGAATGTCTTGGACTTGGTGTCCCAGAAGGGAGACCAAGAGTTATTTAAATAATGTGTAATTATGCAAATTGCAGAACATTAGTTATCATGTGGCTGTAGTTACACATTACTTCCAAAAGTAATTACAATATTGTAACAATGTTATAACATCAGCATATTTACCATTTTGTGTGCATTTTAATATTAATAATAGTTAGTACAGAAAATAATGATAACATACTACTTACGGTGCAATTCTGCACATGATTACTATCATTACAAACATCACAGATATTGATCAATTACATATTAGTTAATGCACCAAGACCAATTACTTAAATGCTTGGATAAGAGCACATTTATTGGAAAGATGTTCTTTTTCAAGTCAGTTTTATGGTTGAGAATTAACTGGTCTTCTGTGTTACTGTCACTTCTCTAATTTAACAATGGAAGTGTAATCACTCTAGCTGGTAGAAAAGTATTGATCCACATACACTCTTAGATCAACTCAATTTAAGAAACAGTACCATTGGATCTTCCTTTACACTTCCTGGGGTGCTTGTAGTAATTACTGAATCAAGTAACTTTTCATTGTGGATATGTTGTGTAAACTGAAAAAAACACTTCATAGTGTGGCTTCCACAGCAACTACATGGGTGGATACTAAAAATATACACACTGTGTGGCACAAAGAGAATCTTCATTGCATGTAAGTAATCAAGAAAAGTAAAACAATACCATTACAGGGTGACAATATTTAGCAAAATAATATATGGGGACGCTTTGTTTTTACCTACACAAAATATGAAATAAATAAATGAAAAAAAAAAATTTTTTTGTTGAAACCACTTAGGATTTGCAGCTAGAACATTCTGTCTGCAGCTGATATCGCAGATCCTTGAGTATCTGTATTTATAGTACCTTTCATGTAAGGAATTCATAGGATAATGATTCAGACATGTATCACAAGACAGTTCTAAGATGCGGCGTATGAAGGCTGTAAAGCTTTATATCCCAGAGCAGTGCTTTTAGAAAGCAGGGCCCTCCAATTCTAAGCTCTTACGATGAGAGCGTATGAGAAGCTTTTGCCTCAAGAGGGGTCAGGCGTGTGGGAGGGCTGTCGGACTCGCAGAACGGAGACGACTGGTGGCTTCGGCTCCTTTGGACTCTTAATTACAGGCACTGCCTGACAGTAGAAGCGATCACAGTTATCTCTCTCTCAACAGACGTGTTTGAAATTTTTCCAAACAAAATGGCTCGCGTGCCAAGCTCTTATATCCTATCCTATGGATTTGATGGATATGGGGGGGGGGGGGGACACCCACTGCTCCAAGCACTACACAGAAAGGGAGATTGGAAAGGCTCAGTCCGGTCACCTGACCAGCTAGCCTTGGATTTTGTCTCTTTCATCCTGCCATCTCCTGACAGCACTGACAAAGACAGAGAACAGGAGAGTAGTCAGAGATGACTAAGGCAAGCTGTCTAGCTGTGTTTGCATATGCAAATGCACAGCAGCAAATACCGTCTCAGAGACTGATGAGAATATTACATTACAGTGCATGTCTTCATGCTGAAAGTCTCCCTTTCTCGAGTAAACAGGTTTACATTAGACTGGGGCAATGGAGCTCTGTGGCATCAACATCTTTATAAGAAGGGATAACCCCACCTTCAAACTGTAATCCTAGCCAATAAGCAAACCTGACAATGGCCTTTAAGGCACAGTCCAACAGGGAGACAGCTGTATCCAGGTTAACAAGGTGTTTCACAAGGTACTTAACCCCACACCCACCCAAGTAAAATCATTTACAGGTGCTGATGCACAGTGTATTAGGATATAGTGTTTTCTCTTTGTGGCAGTGAGAAGAGCAAAAATGAATGTGTTTGCTGAAGACATCAGCATCTTTATGTATTCACGGAGTACATGGATCTATGGTGGAGCCCCTATGAATCTCAACCAGTCCACTCAATGCAACACTTTACATATAGTATGCCTCTGAATCAAACATGCAATGTGCTGCCTATTTTGTGAAAGGTACAGTGATGCGTAGCAGTACCAGAGTATCAGTCAAAAGTTTGGACACACCTGATTAAGATAATGGTATACGTGCATTCAAAGACATTTTTATCTAAAGACTTAAATGCTCGAAATTTGTTCCATATACTATGTAATATAAACAGTGAATTTGATGTATGAATTTCCTTAAAAAAATAATTTAAAAAATATTTTTTTTTGACTATTTTGAAGAATCTGAAACATAAGACAGTTTGATTTGTTTATAACACTTTTTATGGCCACTGCATAATTCCATTTGTGTTATTTCACAGTTTTGATGTCTTTACTATTATTCTAAAACATGAGAAATAGTAAAAATGTAGGAAAAATGAAGGAAAAATGTGTCCAAACTCTTGACTGGTGCTGTTACATACTTTGGTCACACAGTGTCAACCCTTTCAAGGTTACAGCTGCACATAACCTCTGCACACATCGGGACAAGCAGCGTTCTTCTCAGAAAGGTATAACAAGGCACATGTGCACATTCAAGATCACTGCCATGTGATACAGGTGTGGAGGTTACATGACCGTGGACAACAAAACAGCCATTCACAGCAGAAGAGCACAACACACAATAAAGCCCTGTGCCTTCCACTCAAACAGCTGGTGACTCCTGGCCATCAGAGAGCATGCTGTTCTGTGTACCCAGCACTTTGTATTTCTCTGAACAGCATTGTTAAACAATGAAAGGGAGGCAGCAGGCGTCACTGAATTGCTCCTGTCCAAGAACAATTTTTCCATAAAAATATCTCTGGAAAAAAAAATTAAATTAGCAAAAATAAACATTACTAGGTACAATGTATACATTGAAGGAAAAAAAAAAGAAAAATACATACACATAAAGCAACAACATGAACAGAACAGAGGTGAATCAGCATTACCTTGAAAAGGCTGCATGCATAACTTTTTATTTTTATTTAAACAAGGCTGAGGTAGATGTGTTAGTGTTGTTAATAAAGCATGCTTTATGAGGGTTCGGTAATGCAGTGCTGAGTGTCACAGGTGACAGACAGCGGCATTCACATTCTGTTGAAGCAGGACACACCAGTTTGCAGCGTGAGTTTGCTTGTGGGGGCTGTTCTGATTCATAATTGAAGAGTGGTAAACAGGAGTGACAGATTTTGTCTTTTGGATTGCCTTATTTTTGCATTTCCAATCCACTCAGCTGTCTCTGAACTTGCCAAAATTCAGCCTGTGTGACCCATTCAGTTTGAATATCGTATGCTGCTTGCGTGACTTCTCCAAGCCGTTATAGAAGCCATGGTGAATGTAGAACGGGCATAGAACTGGCCGGTCACATGATTCCTGAGTCTTCAACTGCTGGTTATGGGCGGCAGTGTAGCATTGTGGTAAGGAGCAGGGCTCACAACCAAAAGGTTGCTGGTTTGATTCCCTGCTGGAGCACTGCTGTTGTACCCTTGGAGAAGATACTTCACCTGTATAAATGGGTCACATAAAAAATTGTAACCAATCTAAGTCTCTCTGGATAAGAGAATCGGCTAAATGACAATAATGTAATGTAACGATTAAGCCGTTGATACCATTTTAAGTTGTCTTTGTAGTATTCAAAAATGGTACATCAAATAAGGTACCTGCATTCTGTATGAAATATAAAATGGGCCGAACACCGATTCCCATGGCAAGTACAATATAGTTAATGATGTGTTTTTTGGAAGAAGCTCACAACTCTAAAGATAAATGTCAGGCTCATGTCACATAACCGTTATTATCATAATGTAAATATCCAGCTGCATAAGTAGGCAAGTAAATGGTTGAAATGTAAGCAATGGAAGACGCTCTAGATGGGAGCATCAGCTACGCAAAATGTAATGTAATGTAAATGTGTTTACACATGTCTCAGGGGCAACCCAGTTTCCACTGAGTGCTATTAATTACCCAGAAAGCATTTCAAAAATCAAATGTGAGCATAAGGGAAAATAATGTACAGGTGACAGCATCTTTTGTCTGGTGTTTGATATCAAACAGAGCAGTCACTACAGCCATTTTAAATTAAAACACCAGTGCATCTGAAATCTAATTGAACGGGAAAATAATTGTGACAATACAATGTTGACAAGGTTACACATTTAGGTACTTAAAGTATGTGTCTGTTTAAACAGTGCGGCTTGTCTGTGAAACAGATGAGACCCTGTGATAGTTTATCACCTGAAGAGAGGCTTTATCACTCGTGATCTGCATTATCTCCTCCAAGATTGCATCTCCACTGGCCCTGACAGAAGGGGTGCTGTACACAGCTTTGATGATCCCCAAACCTGCTGAATTATCAAATCCAAAATTACCTGAACATTTCCATTGCAGTTATTTTTATAAAACCATCAACAAAGGCTATACATCAGTTTTTCTTATATTTGTCTTCTTCAATACATATTTTCCATTGAGCTCAGTTGGTGCTGAAATCATTTGTAACTAAAAACTATAACCACATTGCAGATTGAATCTGGGCCCCCCCTTCGACCAGGTATACATTACATCAGTACTGACAATGATCCTCATAATTACAAATCACTTTCAATAACACTACCCTTAGCCATCTTAATGAGAGACACACATCTGTTTTTTGGGTGAACAAACATTTATTAGAGGATTTTTAATCTGAACCACTTGTCTTTTCTAGTGGTGTTTTTGACCCAAATCACTGAAATGATTAGGTCCAAATGTAAAATCATCGATTTTCTCACTTAGCAGACACTCTTATCCAGAGTGACGTACAAGATGAATGCATTTAATGTTTCTATTTTTGACACAGAGCAAACGCTGTTATCCAGAGGGACTCCCACAGACGAGCACACAGTACATCCAACAAAATGACAGTAAACAAGACAAACAAGGACACCACCATCCACACGCAAGCAAGGACACCACCTTCCACACGCAAGCAACGACACCACCATCCACACGCAAGCAACGACACCACCATCCAAACGCAAACAAGGACACCACCATCCACACGCAAGCAAGGACACCACCATCCACACGCAAACAAAGACACCACCATCCACACGCAAGCAAGGACACCACCATCCAAACGCAAACAAGGACACCACCATCCACACGCAAGCAAGGACACCACCATCCACACGCAAACAAAGACACCACCTTCCACACGCAAGCAAGGACACCACCATCCACACGCAAACAAGGACAACACCATTCACACGCAAGCAAGGACACCACCATCCAAACGCAAACAAGGACACCACCATCCACACGCAAGCAACGACACCACCATCCACACGCAAGCAAGGACACCACCATCCACACGCAAGCAAGGACACCACCATCCACACGCAAGCAACGACACCACCATCCAAACGCAAACAAGGACACCACCATCCACACGCAAGCAAGGACACCACCATCCACACGCAAACAAAGACACCACCATCCACACGCAAGCAAGGACACCACCATCCACACGCAAGCAAGGACACCACCATCCACACGCAAACAAAGACACCACCATCCACACGCAAGCAAGGACACCACCATCCACACGCAAACAAGGACACCACCATTCACACGCAAGCAACGACACCACCATCCACACGCAAACAAGGACACCACCATCCACACGCAAGCAAGGACACCACCATCCACACGCAAGCAACGACACCACCATCCACACGCAAACAAGGACACCACCATCCACACGCAAGCAAGGACACCACCATCCACACGCAAACAAAGACACCACCATCCACACGCAAGCAAGGACACCACCATCCACACGCAAGCAACGACACCACCATCCACACGCAAACAAGGACACCACCATCCACACGCAAGCAAGGACACCACCATCCACACGCAAGCAAGGACACCACCATCCACACGCAAACAAGGACACCACCATCCACACGCAAGCAACGACACCACCATCCACACGCAAGCAAGGACACCACCATCCACACGCAAGCAAGGACACCACCATCCACACGCAAGCAAGGACACCACCATCCACACGCAAACAAGGACACCACCATCCACACGCAAGCAACGACACCACCATCCACACGCAAGCAAGGACACCACCATCCACACGCAAACAAGGACACCACCATCCACACGCAAACAAAGACACCACCATCCACACGCAAACAAGGACACCACCATCCACACGCAAGCAAGGACACCACCATCCACACGCAAGCAAGGACACCACCATCCACACGCAAACAAGGACACCACCATCCACACGCAAGCAAGGACACCACCATCCACACGCAAACAAAGACACCACCATCCACACGCAAGCAAGGACACCACCATCCACACGCAAGCAAGGACACCACCATCCACACGCAAACAAAGACACCACCATCCACACGCAAGCAAGGACACCACCATCCACACGCAAACAAGGACACCACCATTCACACGCAAGCAACGACACCACCATCCACACGCAAACAAGGACACCACCATCCACACGCAAGCAAGGACACCACCATCCACACGCAAGCAACGACACCACCATCCACACGCAAACAAGGACACCACCATCCACACGCAAGCAAGGACACCACCATCCACACGCAAACAAAGACACCACCATCCACACGCAAGCAAGGACACCACCATCCACACGCAAGCAACGACACCACCATCCACACGCAAACAAGGACACCACCATCCACACGCAAGCAAGGACACCACCATCCACACGCAAGCAAGGACACCACCATCCACACGCAAACAAGGACACCACCATCCACACGCAAGCAACGACACCACCATCCACACGCAAGCAAGGACACCACCATCCACACGCAAGCAAGGACACCACCATCCACACGCAAGCAAGGACACCACCATCCACACGCAAACAAGGACACCACCATCCACACGCAAGCAACGACACCACCATCCACACGCAAGCAAGGACACCACCATCCACACGCAAACAAGGACACCACCATCCACACGCAAACAAAGACACCACCATCCACACGCAAACAAGGACACCACCATCCACACGCAAGCAACGACACCACCATCCACACGCAAACAAGGACACCACCATCCACACGCAAGCAACGACACCACCATCCACACGCAAGCAAGGACACCACCATCCACACGCAAACAAGGACACCACCATCCACACGCAAACAACGACACCACCATCCACACGCAAGCAAGCAACAGTGCCAAGCACAGGGCCGAGACCATGAGCGCGCAGCTGGCCCAACACACAAGCGCAGCACAAAACGCCTGACAGAAGGACTATATCACTCCAGCACAACACCAGTGCCTTCAGGTAAGACTTCCGCATAAAACCCCCTAGCGTTTCACTGTTCCTCCTTCTTGTAGGTGCCATGACTCTTCCTTCTGTTTTTTTTATAAAGACTTAAGAATGGCGCATAGCACACATAACAACTAACAACAACAAGTTTATTACCCTTAACCCTGTAGATTAAATCGAAACTAAGTTTGGAAAATAATTGCTTATGCGACATTACAGTGTGTGTGTCTGTTGGTGGATTTGGATGGACAAAGGGACTGCAGTTTACGTAAGCATTTTGTCCATGATTGAAAGCAATAAAAAATATATTAATGTGTCAAACCCAGATGAGACAGAAGTGGACTGCTGCGCGTATTGAATCAATTAAAGTGCTGTCATTATGTCAATTTGCATAACAATTATTCCTATGATAATGAAACAATAATTACAAAAATGCATTTATATTCCACTGGTGTAAAAAGGTTAATTACTCTTCCAAAGGCAAATGAAATGAATATGGCGCTGCTTCGGATGAATGCAATTCCGAACAATGTTCAATACATTCACACAAATACAAGAATACTCTATATGACTACGATAAAAAATAATACTAATTTTACAATTCAGTTAAATTTTTAACCAAACTCTCAAGTCATACACACATGCACGCGCACACGCACACACCCACACACCCACACGTAGACACACACACACACGCACATGCAGGATTTGTTGGTTAGGTCATGGTAACACAGATCCTATTTACACCACTCTAGGCCTTCTGGAGCTTTCTCCAGCCTTACAGGACCATTTTTTGAACTTGCTGCTATGTAGGAGTCAGTGCAAAGCAGTAGCCACTCAGCAGGATCTAAAAACTGCTCTGTGCTGACAGCACTGGGTTACTGTCTGCAGCCTCTCTCTGGGTCTCTCTCCCTCACCTCTCAGTCTACAATAGGCATGTTAGTGCATCTGTGTAGTCTGAAATGACCAGTGGTCGAACAGATGGATCTGAACAAGGACAGCCTGCACCATGTTGTCAGAGGATCGAGTTCTGCAGTTTTTCCACAATCAGGCAGAAGGCTGAGATCATTCTGCCAGGCCCATACGTACGCAAACTCAGGAACAGCCGGTTGAGAAGGGAAAAAAAAAAAAAAGGTTAAAAAAGGACGAATCGATGAGTGTTGTCTCGGAGAAAAATGGGAGCCACATGTCGTCCACCCTTTTGCAACCGATACCTTAAGTGATAGCCAGCATCTAGGCAGAAATCCCATCGTTCAGACAGGCTGATCAATATCTCCCAGACTCCGCAGAAGCCCCCCCTCACTGAGCCCTGGAGCTCAGCACCAGGCATCGAATCAGACGCCTTGCCACTGAAGGCACCAAACCAGCACCGGCAGCATTAGCGCCCAATATTCACCGAGCTAGATGCGCATCATCGCTTCACAGGGGCAACTCTAATCACACTTGTCCTCTGTAGGCCAGTAAACTTAATTGGTAAAAATTGCCATTGAATTACATGAGCCATTTGGCTCTTAATTGCATAGCTCCTGGTCCTTAATGAGGCTTTTGTCCTTAATTCTCCACTCAGAGAGTATTTGGCATGCGGAGGACCTTAAAGAAGCATTTTGTGGGTCCCTGTTGGTAGAGCGGGGGTGCACAATCGAGCAGATGGGTCCTCTCCCTAGATACATCCCTTTAATGATCTGTAATGCTCTGACATCACAGTTTACTCAGGAGAAGACAGATCTTCAGCTGTGCAACAGAATGGCATGTTGCAACACTGGCAATCATAAAGTCATATGGAAATTCATGACCAATAAAGCCTGAATATTCAATCATATCATTTATTTTCCCTTATCTCATTAGTATCTATCATTTTTCCCTTCATCCCCTCCCATTTTCCTTGCCATGTATCAAAATGTCATAACTGTATTTTGAAAGAAAAGAAAAAAAAAAACATCTTGTACACAATATAGGGCTTCTCCTTTCACAGTGAGTAAGTGAATTCTGTGGAGGCTCTCACCCCTTGGATTACAGTGAGCTCAGTACTGACGTGTGTGCAGCCAGACAGACAGACACAATCTGACACAATCACTTCCAGGACATGAACATCATTAGCTTGATTTGAATAACCACTCTTTGAATAGTCAGTCTGCTGTGCTGCATCACATTTCATATCCATATAATATCTTAAGGCCATGATACACTGGCGATTTTTAGGACAATATTGCTGGTAATTATTCCCAGCAATGATTGCGGCAATACTTTGCATTAGAAAGTGGGCAACTTTGTACCGCCTGGGACAATTTGATCAGCAGCGCCACCTAGTGGGCAGTTTTTTTTGACATCCTCCAATCAGATCAAGTACAGAAGTCATGTGACTTTCTCCTGCCTGTAGAAATTTTGAAAAAAAAATGGTGTGCATTCAGTGACAGTGTTTTAAGGAGAACAAAAGTACACATCACATTCTTCTCAGGTAAGTTAAGTTACAGTATAATAATTTGAATAATTGTCATAAACTCCCTCTTTAAAAACTGAGTGATGAGAGGTAATTTGTACATAGTCACTGATACGTTTTGCGCTAACCTTTAGGACATTGTACTAGTTAGTTGCTACCTAAAGTTCTGATTCCATCATCTTGAATGTATCTCCATGGCAACAGTGATCTGAACATTCTTTTTCAGGGACTCGTTGCCAAAACTAATTGCTCTAGATGCTGATACCTATTTAGTTGCCGGCAACAATTCCCAGCAAAATTGCTCTACAAAATTGCCAGTGTATTACGGCCTTAAGACAAATCCTGGGTGACACTAACGCTGAGTAACGTTAAGCATAAAGCGATGTCGAGCACTAACTGGTTTATTACATGTTAGCGGGTAACTCTGGCTATCCAACAAACTAGCTGTCTGCGGTGTGCCGGAAACCACAGGTAAAGTGCTGGGGATTTGGGCTATGGAGTTTAGGATGAGACTGAGCTGGATGATACCACATGAAAAGCTACTTTTTTCATCTGAGATATGAAGACTTACGCAGAGCTGGATGGTAATGCATGAAATGATGTCTCTTCAGCTGAGGTATGAGGATGTTCGGGATGAGGGAGTTTCAGACGAGGCCATGATGGATAAGGAATGAAGCCGGATCGGATGACAGATGGTGCCTTTTTGTTTAAAGGGTTGAGGATTTTCAGGGGATATCTGATAATGTCCCAAAATGGCTACCCAGCAAATGCAATACCCTCATGGTGAGGATCCTAAAGGCAGTAATATCCACAGAGATGCATGCTTTCCTCAGCAAAATTTCCCACTGGTGATCTCATTGACCGAGATGAGGTAAGCACTGTTTGCCTGAGGCATGCACAGCCATTATCATGAAAAAAACATCCACATAAACCTTTTACGATGACTGTAAATTCTTCATATGTTCAATGGCTTGATCCCTGAGGATGCCAGAATCAGTTTACACTTTATTGTATATGTGTGTGTGTATATATATATATATATGTGTGTATATATACAGCTGGTGAGAAGATCCATCCCTTTTTGTTCCCAGTTTGTTTCCTTTCTAGGTATTCAGGCAGTTACGCTGGCATTTACCCTCCTCAGTTTGTGAGCATTAATGCCGCATCGGCAAACGGTTTTGATTTTTTTAGCAACAGTCTGAATCAATACTCTTGATTTATTGCTGAGGTACCAATACTTTCTTGCGGTCGGCCTCCATAATGTCAAAACACTGCAAAAATAAGTGAGCAGACATCCATCAGTCTTTAATGGTCTCAGAAGAACCCACTGTTAAAAGAAGGTCAAATGTGATTATGTGAAATAAATGCATATAAATGTTCCATCTCCTATTGACATGATAAATAATGCTATAGTAAAATATGTTTGTAATGGCAAGATGAACACTGTTTTGATTTCTGGAGCTACTGATGTGTGCAGATGTAACGTAAAACTAACAACACATGAATTCAAACAAATGCCCTCTGGCTATTTATTAGCACTGTACGTAGAAGTGCTTAGTGATGATGCTGAATAGTAAATGAGAAAGAGGACGAGCTCTGGAAGGTCCCACAGGTGTCATGGAGTCTGGGTGCAGACGCTAAAGGCTGTTAGCGCTACAGCAGACGGCACTGTCAGCTCTGCCAGGGAGAGTGCGGAAGAGAGAGACCCGTCTGCGTCATTACATTTACATTTATTCATTTAGCAGACGCTTTTATCCAAAGCGACTTACATATGTTACAGTTCTTTACAATGTTATCCATTTATACAGCTGGATATTTACTGAGGCAATTGTGGGTTAAGTACCTTGCCCAAGGGTACAGCAGCAGTGTCCCAGCGGGGATCGAACCGGCAACCTTTCGGTTACGAGTCCTGCTCCTTAACCACTATGCTACACTGCCACCCTATCATTACCAGCCAAGGCCTCTGAACGGCGGCTTCCCGGAGCTGCTCAGGTCACCCGCGCACACAGGTGTAAATCTTGGTGGAGCCGAGGCCTGGCCGCCGAGGTCCGAACGGGCCACCGAGGCTGAATTCTTGATACACTGCTGGAAGGGGAGAGATTCATCATGGTAGCAGAGCAGGGTGCATGCTGATCAAAGCAGGGACTGCATCTTCGGCACTCGCCCTCGTACACGTCGTTAAATTACACACTGAACTATGAGGCCTCACCCGCCATTACGATAGTCGCCATTTCAGCAGAATATTGTATATTCTCTACAATTTACAGTCTAAATGTGTCCATTGATCTCCTCTTGTATAAGAGCTTTGGACAAGTATCTCTGAAGGACATCACGCTGTATACACATTTATTTATATTTATTCATTTTGCTGACACTTTTATCCAAAGTGACTTAAAAGTGAGGCAGAGTACAACACAAGCAAAAAAACCATAAGGAGTCAACAATATTAGAAGCGCTGGATGACCAGGTTTCAATGGTAGGCTAGACAAGGCACGGAACACAGATGGTCACTGAGGCTGCTATTTTACCACCAGAAAACTTAACTTGCGCTACTGTAATCCAAATGGCTCCCCTTTTAAAAACTTTTAGGGTAAAAGGTTCGTGTGCTGAGGTTGGCGATCACTGGAATTATTGATGTGCACTTTCCCTGGGGTGCTTTCAGACTTTGCCCCTCTGGCTTCGGCCTGTCAGTGGCTAACGATGACGGAGCCACTGGGGGTGGCCACGCTGGGATGCAGCACGTCCCCTACCCTTCTCCGAGGGAAATAAATGAATAAACAGAGGGTCAGCGATGGTGAAGTGTATGAATTATGAATCCCTGTCAGGACAGCTCTCGGTTTGGATCTCTGAGATGGCGCACACACAGCACAGGACCTGTGAGTCATGAAAGCTGAATGAGAGGTTTTTTTTTTTTTTTAGGTTTTAAAAAAAAAAAAAGTTTCGAAAAAGTTTCTGGTTGTGTCTGCCTGCATCTGTGGGTGCGTGTCATTTCACTCAACCAAAATCTTTTGCCAATGAACTCGCAGGCAACATCTGTGTCACCGTATCGCTGAGGAAAGCTGGTGACTTTGTTGTACGAGGTTAAATGTTAAATACACATGTGCTCTTTTATTCTTCAGCTGTCTGTGTTCAAACGAATGAATGAAAGAGGAGCGCGGCCCTTCCTGCACTGTGATGTTAGAGTCATTCATCAGCGTCCCGGCCCCTGTGTGACAGAAATGAGGGACAGTCTGATAATATATCTGGAGCTGCCTGCTGCCCTCTTCCCGGTCCCCCACACACGCACACCCATCAGAGCCGTATAAATTGCCTCTGGGATGCAGGAGCATTTTTCATCCCCACTAAAGTGGCCATTTGATTGTAAATGCAGGAGCGTGAGTAATTTGCCCGGTAGAATATGAGTCCCGGGCCGCACGCTCCTGTGTGATTAACAGTGTGTCAGAATCCCCTCCCTCATCTCGGCGCACTAAGATGAAAATCCTCTTAGTGACAATTCATTGAGGTGAGCGAGATGAAGTCAGAAGCATTAAATGACACCCGCATGCCTGCATCTTTCATTATGTGAGATATCTTCACATTTCATTTTTTTCTTGTTTGTCTCTGCTTTTTCCTGCTTAGAAACAAAGGCTGTAGTTGATGCTTTAGGTAGAGAACTAGTGCCAGGAATCACAATCCTTTCCCCGCTACCCATGTTTAGGATTACCCCATCAAACCAAAGATGGGGAAACTGCAAAGATATCTAGCATTGTGGGAGAAAACATTATTGCCATAGGTCTGTTTGCTGAGAACATTGCATGTATTCAATTCAATATGTAAATATAGTTGATCAGGAAAATTAAATTACATTATTGTCATTTAACTGACACGGTTATCCAGAGTGACTTACATTGGTTACAATTTTTGTATGTTATCCATTTATACAGGTGGACATTTAGTGAAGCAGCTGTCGGTGAAGTACCTTGCCCAAGGGCTCAACAGTCAAGAATGCACTTACACACTTACATACTACTGAAAGCCTCAAAGACCTGTGGTTAAAAAGCCACACATCACATCTCCCATGGGAACCCAATCATTCAAATCAGCTTCTTTGCCAAACACTGTACTTTATGTAGGTGTCGCTAAATTTAGCATTTGGCCTATACAGAACACAGGCCTTTAGATTTGCAAGCCATTTAAAACTCCGTTTAGCAGAGCATTTTGTTTATAATGCATTAACCTTTTAGCACACTTCCACATTTCCTTTCACTGAAAGGACATCATATACTAAAATATTATACTACGTCTAGTTGTAGAGGACTAAGGTTTAATCAATTGCGTGGTGCACACAGCATCTCTCTGCAGTAGAGTCTATATTCTCTGCGTTGTGAGGGGTTCTCCTACTGAGTGAGTATATGTCTGTCTCCTGCAGTATAACCAATCAACCTGGCATCAAAAATTAAATGTCTCATTTTCAGTCCTTCCGCTAATTAATACTGAGGTGCGCACTCAGGAAATCAGCATAGGCATCATAAAATTTTAAAACGGCCAGAGACCTCTGCAGATTGGCAAGACGTACCCGCTTACAGGACTCCGCTTTCCTTTAATGAGTGTGAGGCTGCCTCGCGTCTCATTTCAGCCTGGCGCCACCGCCGGGGCAACTCTCATTACACACCCGCGTTTCCGTCCAACGAGCAGCAGCGCGGCAAGGGTTAGAAAGGGTTAAAAGCCCGTTTCGTAATGAATCTGGTTTACATTCACTGACTTTAAGCTGTACTGAAAACCAAACAAACTCCTTGCAGCCTGTGGGTACCGAATTTGAAGGACAGTGTTCAGCCAAACAGATTTTCTAATAACTGACCGTTTCCATTTGGAGCGATGGTGTCAGAATATTGCAAAGCTCAGATGCTGCAAGACACGGCAACACAGACTTCAGAAATATTTGATTCCATTTACAATTTTCTAATCAATAAACACCTAACCTGGCAATATAACATCCAATATTTTATTCAGGCGCCCCTTGTGAGATGGAGAGAGAAGCAGTGAGTGGGTGGTGAAAATAACATCAAGGTTGGTGCAGTGCCAGGATTTCCTTTAAATCAGATACTCCTGAGAGCCAAAAATCAAAGAAGCAGAGACAGGAGAGCTCACAACAGGCAATTTAGCCTTTACATGCAGTCCATATCCTACCAGATCGTAGCTGAAGTGTTAAAATAAAATGAAACACAGCATATGAACAGGCTCATTTTGATCTGGGATCATCATTTTTTATGAGCGCAATGCTGAAACAGACACCAAACTAGATTTATGTAATCACATTTAAGATGAGGCATCAGAATAACACATTGTGGCTAAGCCTGTGTATTAACAATCAATTCATTTTTCATTTGTTTAGCTGCTCCATTTTGAGATGCTTGGCCAACTGAAACAGGTCCTTCATGCTGTTATGAAGCGTCTCTGCGCTGAATATTAGGATTCCAGCTGGGTTGCTGGTAGAGATTTTCGACTTGTAAGTTATATTTAGACAAATAAATGAACATGTCACCTACTTCCCGCACTGCCTGTTGTTGCCATCATAATTATTTCATGATTCTTTGAAGTTATGTTTTTGCAAGCATATTTGATTTCCTCTGAGACTCACAGGGCACAAGTTGTATAATGGGATTTGTTTACAGATTAGTTCAAAATCTTTGTACCTTTCTGTATTATACTGTTTTGCATTTTGTTACACGCTGCATTTCCTGGAATTTCATGGACTACCTGAGTAGGTACTGGAGTTTTTGGGATGTGGAACTCTATTGTTTGAAGTGAAGGTTCTATAGTCACAGGCAGGGTGTGAAATGCAGGGGCTCTCAGGGGGTCAGAGACCCCTTGGTTGACACTTGAGACCCCCTGAAAGCCATAAGGAGGGGGGTCTCTGGAAAGATCTTTAAAAAAATTATTTGTCACTTGCAATTGTCACTAAAAATGTCTTTTAACCCTTAAAGCCTGACAGACGCAGCCTGTGTCCAAATTCACATCCCTTTTTCTTGGTTGAAATGCTCACGAAGTATCCGTCGCTAACGATGCTAGTTGCTTGTCTATTCGACAAAGTGTTGGTGAGAAAAATCATTTTGAATTTACATCAAATGTAATCATAGTTACAATCTGCATACAGCTCTGCATCCATCTCCACACCCATTACTCTTGTTTAAATTACTCATGAACGTGTCATTGCATAGATATGGAACATATATCACAAGAAATAGCAGAACCAGAGCTTTGTAATGATACTCGTCACATATTTGTACATACCGAAGTAATCGCGTTAAGACGACAGATCAAACTTCTGCAAAGTAATATCTTTACTAATTTCTCTCTTCCCATTTTCACACTCCTGCTTCTCAGTTGAATACATCACGAAGTCCCTATCGCTTCACAATGTATTGCATATCAAAATAAACAAACTTTATTAGGAATAATCGTCATACACGGATCCATAAGTTTTGTATGTTTGTCTGATGTTACCCAAGTTGCCAGATCGTCTATCCACATACCCTCACAACCCTTCCAGGCCCTGTCACTCCCCCGCCCCCCCCACCCCCCCCCCCCCCGCTGCTCCCTCCTTAAACAGCTCAGATTCTCACTCCAACACCCCTGGCCTTGACCCCTGTGTGGAGAGGCCCTGAGTGATGCTGTACATATCCTGCATTTCCTAACTTGTAATCAGTGGGATAGACGGTTGTGCTGATAAAAAAAAAAAAAAAGCAGAGAGAAGCTCTGTCAAAACAAACCTGATATTAACTAGAGTGGCATTCAGCAGAACACATCATTCTGCAACCCTTTCCCATTGAGGCAGTGGCCTCAAAATCAAATTATTTTGTCCTTGTTTCAAAGGCAGTCATTTCACCAAGTTTCATTCAAATCAATCCATAACTTTTTTGCTATCCCATCTGCAGGCAAACAATCAGATGTGCATGGCTGATTACATAATTTGCTCCTCGTACCAGTGGCAGAGGTACCGAGACTGGCCTGGAAACTCAGACAGAGGGCCTTGCACAGGGAGCTGTGATTCCCTGATGCCCTTGATTCACAGAGACATCAGTGAAAGTTGACAAATGAGCTATGATGAAATCTGTTGAAAAAGATCGTAATGATTACCACAAAGATGCCATGTACCGCCGTGTTTTCAATCAACCTAACCTACAGACTAACGCTGGAAGACATACAATATATAATATCACATAGATTCACAGCCCAGATGTGACACCTAACCTTCACATTGTCTTTCAGGATTTATCAGCCTTTTTACATGCAGAGATTTCCTTTTCACTTCCAGTTAAATGAGCTCCCACTCATTCTATGGTTCCATGTGTAGCAACAGAGAGTTTGGGTAAACAAAGTTTAAAGTGGATTCTGTCTAAAAATGAAGTAAAGCATAGGGACAAAATAATACCTTAATACTGTAAAAGCAAAATGTGCTCTTACTCACAAACAGCCCAGACTGACTTTTCACTGACCTCTGTGCAATATTTTTTATGTGGTAAAAGATGTGTGTCGCAGACCTGTGCTGATTTGCCTCTGTAAAGAGAAATAAACACAGTGTCAGCCATATTTCTGTCCACTGCGTACTGACAAATGTACTGCCCCCAGATACAGCGGGTGCTTTGTCATTGTACGCGCTCTGAGACAAGAAGAAATGGGGAAAAATCAACATTTTTCACGCTCAGCCATGACGGTTCTATCCAGAAATACCTGGACAAAGTACCGTTTGGCTGCTTCAGTTTGATTGATAATTTATCAACTCATAAAGTCACTGGGTCCTCACGCTCAACCTCAGAGTTTTTATAAGATTAGTTTCCTGTAAGTGCGTTTCCATGATGATAATAATTTCCCCAAAGAATCTAACCTATGTCACTTCCTTACCTTTCAAATCCAAGAATTATATCTATTTTTTGTCTTAAAAAACAAATAAAATAAACTTTTAATCAAGGAAAAGTGTGTGGTTGGACATACATCAAGCTGATAGCTTTTTACAAAGCGAAAACCATTGTGTTTACAGAGAAACGCCTGTGTCCTTGTACACTGCAAGAGCATATGCCACCTCTGCAGGGTATGTTTGCTCCCCAATGGACACGACTGGGGTGCGAGTAATGACAAGTCAATTCTCCAAGAATGAGGAAGTCACTAGACCTGCAGAGCGGTGATAACAGCACAGAAACCTGGGCTTTGGGAAGCTCCTGCCATGTCACGAGCACGACTCGGGCTGACAGAAAGGCATGCGCACAGTGCAGTGAGAGAGGGCTTTCTCCATCCCTCGCCATCGGTAATGTAAGCATGCATCGGTAACGCAAGTGCTGCTCCTCCACTTGCTACATCCATGATACACACAGCGCCCAGCGCACATTCTGCCAGTCAATCACATTCACCATTCAATGTTTAATTCCGCAAACTTTCGCCATTATTCTGCCTCAGAAGATGCCGTGCAGTGTGGAGCAGAAAACAGCCTCCACAGTTAATGTTTCATCAGTGGTGTGGTGTGCAAAAAAAAAAAAAAAAGGAAATCATTCAAAAAATTATTTTTCAAGCTACGGAGCCTGGCACAGCACGGATCCGGCAGGCCTGCAGTGTGGGTCAGCCTGCCAGCCGATACGCTCATTTTAGCAGCACAGCACCTGCCGAACAGGAGCTCGGTGTGGGATTCTCCCGCTGAAGGAAACCAAAGTCAGCACTACAGAGCCCGCGGGTACAGGCCAGCCTCCTGCTTCTAGCTGCGTGTAGATCAGTTAAACACAGCTCTGATTCCTGTCAGCCTCACACAATCCGCCCGCTTCTCCCGGCTCCTTCACCACTGTGTGCCAGGGCCTCAGCGGCTCTCACTACTGTCTAAATATCATTTAACCCCCATCACATTCTGAATGGAACTGGGAAATCAACCAGCCTCACTGCAGTCAGCGTACCTCATAATCTTTGAATGACTACTGTATATATATATATTGATGATAGCTTTCATTTATGACAGAATGAAATAACTTTATGAATAATAAACAGCAATAAATGTACTTCATATTCTCATAGGTACTGTGAGTCAATCTGAGGTCAATCCTCATCGCCCATGTAGTGAAAAATATTGTGTGAACAGATGCTAGCGTTGACTCAAAATGCAAAATGAAGACTTTATGTAACCCTCACACAGTTCTTCAAGAGATAAGACAGTAGGTTACACAAAGGATAGTGTATCACTCTGAGACAGTTTCAGATATTACTGTTTTCATTTAAGTCTGTAGTTTCAGTTGCACAATTTATGGCTTTCCAGCAAGAACTGCTCTGAAAGTAATTAGCTGAAGTAATTAGCTGTACTCCGCTGCATATGTGTGTGTGTGGACCAAAGTTTCTTTTGTGTGTATTGTGTTTATTTATAAAAATAACAATTTATAATTAAATTTAATTCAAATTATGAAGGTGTCTTATTCCAATGCGTTACAGAATTATCCTTTTGAAGCCAAGATGTAACTGAATGGTACCAGGCCTTGTGAAAAACAATGAACTTCTGTAGTGGTATGAACAGTGAATTCATTCATGTTAACATTAAATATTGGGTTACATTTACATTTACACTGCAGATTTGTCAATAGGATTTTTAAAGGCTTTGGTCCATTCAGAACCATTTTCATCCTTTTGTATCCAATTTATATGACAAAGGAAAGTGAGGTAAAAATTCAATAATGCTTCATTGTTTAGTTAGTTCTGTGTTGCCATGATGCATATCCCAAGGTAAACAGTTCTGTTTCTTTTTTCCCCGGACAAGAACCTTCCTTACGCTGCATTAACAGTATTTATGTACAGCAGTGCGGATTCATTGACATTACACACTAAGTGATCTGTTCGACATGCTGCATTCATATAATCAGCACTGTTACAATGCGAAAGTATTTCCTGCCTAAAGTACCACACCTGAAACATTAGCAAAGTGTATGAATTTGGGCATAAGAACAACCCCTGATAGGCTGTTTGTCAATATAAAGCACATTTTAACCAATGAAAATGATCCAACAATGCAGATTCCATGCAAAGGCCAGGAAGCGGTCATTGGGTCCCAACCCCATTCAATAATAACAGAGTGCATGCACTCAGAAACGATCCACAAGTATGTTTCCATAATACAGTGAAGCAGCCTCTGCCTTTCCCAAAACAGCAGAAACCACACAGGAAGTGTCCTCAACACACCTTGCATTAAATACTTTAATGTTCAGCCGGTGTGCAGTAAATCCGTGCATTATTAATGGCCTGTAAAATGTTTTGTTAAATATTTAGGTACAGCTGGAAGGCCAATGTAAAGACAGGTAACCGAGCCAAAAGTTCATGTCACTTAAATAGGTTTCCGATACCATTTTATACTGTACAGCTGGAAGCAGGCTGGCTTGTTTAGTTCAGGTTCTGGGTGATTTTCTATAATGAGTTTTAGTGGCACTGACAGGTTAGCTCAGCCTACTAGCAGGAATGATCCCGACCTGCTTGAAAGTGGGTCCTGGCCTGCTTACATGTGGACTGTGGGGAAGTTGTTCAGCTGCATATCAATATAGATCCAGTTTGTGTCCACACCAAAACTGAGGAGGATGTTACCATCTCTGATCACAGTGAACACTCCGCGACAAAGGCATTATGGAGTCTAGCCGTTTTTATCTTTTTTTTTATTAGAAACCTCCCTGCTCAATGAAACCAGAGATGAAAAGGATGTTTACACGTTTATTTATTTCACCATCTCATGGCAAATGTCACTGAGATTGCCTCCTCAGAAGTTCCCTCACTGCGCGAAGTGCGCTCAGAGGGTCACGTTTATATTGGCTTTCGTATTCCGATAAAGTTACGGGAAGCCGAGAACACTCACGCAGTTTCCTTTTGCAGTTGCCGAATTCAATTTCATAACCGCACTGGGACTGCGGGGTTCTTGTTGTTTATGGTCTAATAACCACATCCATGAGAATATCAAACACACAGCCCAAATGCTCTCTTCTTCTGGCACTAGATTTCAACAATTGGTTCTCACTTTTCAGCAAAATAATGATTTAAAAAACAATAATGGGTACATTTGAAGCACATTACCATAATGACTATTCAATAAAATTTGTGTAGATGAAACCACAATGGTAGCAAGTTAAGCATTGCGTTTGTAAAATGCATACATTAAAAAATACAGTTAAACAGATTTACAGAGGTATGTATTTTTTGTCTCATTTCAGCTTTGATATTAAAGACATATGTAGATGGATTTCTTAAATTTGTCAACATTTGTCAAAAGGCTCTCCTAAACACCCATCCTCTTGGCATTACTTAAGTCATCAGCTTCTCAAGTGCCCCGTTTCAGAGGGGAAGAGTGTCTCAGACGCTAACAGTGCTGGTATTGTCATAGTTATGAGAATATGATGAGTGTCACCCCACCGCAGGGAACCAGCTGAGCAAGAGCTGGGTTCAGGGCTGAGCTCACACAGAGCTCTCCCGCTGTGCCCACAAGAGCAAACACACACAGCACAAACAAAACAGGCTGCCAAAGACGGGCACCTTAAAGAGCCAGGCAGTCAGGCTCCTCCTTAGTGTCGTCACTGCCATTAGCCTAAAAGCCAAGATCTACGCTGGGATCAAACGGGACAAATCACAGCGCAAACACAGCATATGTAATAAGTGCAATAATTTGTGGAAGATGAAAGCTGATGAGCATTTATAATTATGGAGACCTTCAACAATCGCCCCACTGATGACAGGCCAGGCCTTAGAGGTCCTTTCCACATGGGTCATAATGACACTTTCATGGCCATAATGATTTTCCTGGAAGCACAGGGGTGGGCTAACATCTCTAGCTTTGATTTGTTCTGCTGACTAGTGTATACAGCACTACTGGCCTTGCAGATGTCTGATCGTGGGTGTGCATTTCCTGGTCTGTCTACAGAACGAGTCTTTCATACCCTCAGGTGCTGATGGAAATCTCTCAAACAGACTTCTGTGTAGTACGAGGTCTCTTATAAAATCAAAACGAGACAGAATTTTTAAATATTTCACCATTTTCTTTCCCAGTAAGCAGATGAAAGAATGATTATATAACATGAACTATTTTGAATGGTTACCCTTAACATCAAGGACCATTACATTCTGCAAAGCCACACCCTGTTGCTTTACAAATCAACATATAATACTGTTAAGTATTACCCATCAGTACCGAAGCTAGGGCATCTCACTTTCTATACTGACACTGCGTTACATTTGAAACAATTATTATTCATGTCAAGATTTTTACCACCACAAATGGATGTTCATCGAAAAGGTTTCTGTTTGAAATGTAAATTATTCTTAGGAAAGAAAAAGAAAGCTGGCAGCAGCTCTCTTAGCATGGATGCAAATGAAGTTAGAGAAAAAGTCATTTTCATGTCATTGGGTTTGATTTCCATGAATTACGACACCAACACAGTGCAGGAAAATGTATCAGCATTCTTGCTGTACCTGAACCTGCTGATATGCTGTGCTTCTTTGACTTTCTCTTTTAGAATTTCAGATTTCAGAGCTTTTGTCCTTTCGAGAAGGAAATTTTGTTCCACGGCTCAGTGAATCAGGCATGAAAAATAGACACAGTCCCAAAAAAGTCAAAAGTCATTACAGCAATGGTTCCTTTGTGAAAAGAGGCAACAATTAAGACTAGCTGGATACATATACACCATTATCAAGGTAACGCATAGCCCTCTAACCACTCATATATTCATGACACTAAAATACAACATACCCGCACACACACACACCCGCGCGCGCGCACACACCCGCGCGTGCGCACACACAGTACAGGAGAGGAGGAGGTAGAGTGCCGCACAGATCATACACATTCAATAACGTATATGGCTCATAGTCCATCACTTACTTCAGCTTCTCTGAAATCTGCCCGATTTAGTACCATCACCTGAAAAGCCCCTCCCCTCCCAACTACATCACACCCTGAGTGCCTAGTGCCTATCCTCACTGCTGCCGCAGACAGACTAAATGCAAGTCAAACACCATCTTTCAATTTATCAAACATCCAAGTGACCAGTTACAAAATTGTTAAATTTATCACTTGACCTAACTGTGACCTAATTAACAAATAGGGAATAGCAAGTAAACCACGTTTCAAAAAATTTGCACGCAAAAGAATGGCTTGTCACCCTTTAGACACCTTCACATTTTGTGTTTCTAAGCTGAAAAGCATAGAAACATACTTTCTTATACAAGAGGCAGCACTACCTACCACCAGAAGGTAGCTTATCAAAGCAAAGGGGCACCCAGTATCACTGGAAACGAGTTCTTTATGCACGACGGCAAGATGTTTCAGCTTAGAGATGCTGGCTGTAGGAACACGATTATCTTTAATCTTTCAGGAGTGTGTTATGATTTGTGACAGACAGCATGGAAAAATAGCAAACAATGCAGTAGGTTAGTAGAGGCTCTATTGCACCGCAGTGAGGCAGAAGGATCTATTTTGAGCTGACACAGAAAACTGGCAGTCTGCGAAGCTGATGCAGCCCAAGCCCAGATCACATCAGAACTTCAGTGGAGTGCTGACTGAAAAACAAATTCTGCCTCAAAACTTTGAGACTGGGTCAAGGCAACCTCGGGACTCTACCAGTTTCACTGCCTCACCGTGGAAGAAGTACATCTGTAACCAGAAGTCGGTGATCAGTTTAAGAGATGGTGCCCTCAAAAACATGTTAGAATACCATGAGAGTCCTAGTTAAAAAAACAAAGCTGAACCAGTCCCTCAGAAGACACAATGAAGCTGCACTGTCTAAGAACTGGACATGGGAAATAGTGGAGTCAGGACTATTACAGTCCTTTACAGTCTCTGGTGTACAGCAGGTAAAAAATGAACTCAAGTCACAGCCCTGGGAAGCTCATAATAACGGCAGAGGACAGGGTATAGCTGCCAAAAAATTCCAGTCTTTCAGAATGTACTTTGTGTAGGCAGTTCTCTGTATATCACCAGCACCTCTATCCATACAAACTGACTACAGCAGTAGGCTAGAGGAAAAGAACCCCAGAAAATCTGAGAATACAGGAAGTGAAGGTTACATAGACTGCAGAATTTTCAGCTGGCCGTGAAGCACTTTCATCATGTCCAACAAAGGGAACGCAGGAAAAAAAATCCACCTGGAAAAGAAACAATATTCATCTAAGACATGAAAAGCAGACATGAAACTGCAGACAATATAAATCACGGCTTATGATGCAACATTTCATATTATTACAGGCAGGGTAAATTATGAGTACAGAATTACACAGGTACATTTGAGAAATATGAGCAGGAAGACTTCTGTTTAAATAATGAATTGTCATCCGAAAATTTTGAAATTTTTGTGTACTTATATATTTAATGTATTCATAACATACTGTAATGTAAGAAAAAAAGATTTTTCATCAAATTCACCTAGTACAGGGATGAGAAATGGATTGATATTGATCTGTGTTTCATTCTGGTGAGAATCCCCAATATATGTAGAAATGTAATCCTTTATTAGCCAATGACCTTGTGGAGGAAATGAGTTCTGTGGCCACCTGTGAACAGCGGCATACCTACATTTACCATAACTAGACATGCAACAGGGGCATAATCATCTCAGGGAAGGCATGACACTTGTGGACACCGTTGTGATGATGGTGAAGCATGAAGGGGAAATTAAGGTGATGCTGTTTCTCCTGTTGAAATGTTATGTCACTTCACTGACTTCACCGTAGCAAACATACACCGAGCATCAGATATCCTGTCAGCTTTTAAACTCCTGTGATGGAGTGCTTGCTTAAACATCTTAAATCATCTCTCCCTTATGTTTAACAAATAGTACACAAACTGTATAATGTCCAGTATGTATCTGTGCAAAGGGGTGAAACATCTGTTCACAGGCAATATGTGAAATAGGATAATTTATACCTTTCAGCTGCTGCGTTCAGTCTGTTGACTAAATATTAAAGTTTGCCCACTCCATTGTGCTTGTATTTTCCATATCCAAGGTACAAATCATCCCATGTCATATGTGACCTTTTCATGTGACAAGGCCTATTTCCATTGATATGGAGGAATTACTCGCAACCAGTTTGGGCCGTTTTCAAGATTCACAAGGATGACTTATCTAGGGCTGGTCAGGGCTCTACAGCAGGAGAAGCTATAGTACACTTATGAAGACAAACATCATGTGTTTTAAGTGTCTGAAATGTGACAACTGATACTTTATTAACCATTTATAATGGCATCACATTATGACTTTTCACTAGAAACTTGGTTTGATGTTTTTAAAATAGAAAGTGAGGAGGAATGGCTAGGTTTCACCACAGAGCTAAATTAGTACATTCAGGTGAAGCTATCATTCCTGACTGAAATAAATGGGGCCTGAAGCAGATTAAGATGAGGCATTGGACCATGCGTTTAAACCTCACAGTGCATATGCCCGTTTTCAACGCGTGTCAGTAGCAGTAATGAGAAACCACTCAGTAATTGTCAAAGCCCTTTTTAATCCTGAAAAATAACCTATTTAAGAGTAATTCGACTTAATGATGCAAGATGGCTGTAATATTGGATTTCTTTCATCTGTCCACGGTGAGGTTTCTTAGTGTAGCGTACGGTTGCTATTACAATTAATCACGTTTTTGGCTCGTCTCGACAGCTCCTCTCTGGCTGTCCTCTACTGTTACACATCACCTGGACTACCACAGAAGGTTACAATTTTTATTTACTAAAATATTTATATGATATTTACTGAGGCAACTGTGGGTTAAGTATCTTGCCCAAGGGTACAGCAGCAGTGCCCTAGAGGGGAACTGAACCAGCAACCTTTTCGGTTACACGCCCTGCTCCTTTCCACTATGCTAAACTGCCACCCCTTACGCTGCTTATGTCGAGAAGATACTGATCTATGTAGTTACATAATATTTACATATTTAGCTACAGTGTAAGTGAGTATTGAGTGCTGTTTCAATGCTATGCATTTTCTTATTGTTGCATAACTTGTGTAATCTAGACTAATCTGAACAGTTACCCCACTAAATCTAGCTCCACTACATAAACACTGACACTTGGGTAAAAATGTAAAAGAATTCCTGATTATTACAGGCCATTAAGTGAAACAGAAAAATTCACTGAAGCGGTGTGTAGCTGAAGACTCATCTTAATATGCCTGACATTAAAACATAACCGTTTCAAATAGAAAGAGAAAGACAACCATTTTCACCCTAACGGTGGTCTAATTTTGTTCAAATAGTTGTCAGTTCCCATTGAGGGATATTCACTGTTATCTCTTCACGGTACGTGGCAGATCAAACAGAGATATGGGGAAAGGCAGAGTCCCGTTCCATGCAGTAAGTAGTGATGTAAAATCTCTGTCATTGAGCATGGTTTTAGTACAAGAGCATGACAGGCCTGCAACCTCAAACGCTGTCATTAATTCTCCTTTATTCAACTGGAGAAACCCTCTCCCTTCTGCTAATGTTGAAAAATGAGCCGCCTTTTGGCAACCGTTCAGGTTTATTTGGCTGATTTAATATTGATGTATCATCACAAAAGCCCAAATCACTCGCCCCTGCAGTTCGTTAACATGAAACGCGGCCTGCATATTGAACCATGTGGAGTTAAATGCATAGAATTCTACATAAACAATTGGAGACGCGACGATTACAAAGTGGCAGCATACTTCAGCCTTCATGGTCTACTGCAGCCATGGGTATGCAGTGCAAAAATGATTGAACTAACTGGAAACGGTTATGTTGCATTACAGCACATAATGGATAAATATTAATTTTTCTCAAAAGGGAAGGAGATCATCTGACTACCAAGGTAATTGCTTGTTATCATGCACACATACACTCACTTCCTCTCTCTCTCCACCTCCACACACACACATACACGCATGCACACACAACAGCATTCAGTACCCACAGGGAACAGCATCAGAACGGCCTCTCCGTGATAACGATGATGACACTGATTAGTGAGGCTTGTCATTCATCTCCTGTCACAGACTCCATGTAACCCTCTCAACAAGGCCCCCATATGCAGCTCTGCCCTCAGTCATACACGGAACACATGCTGTGGTAATTAATGAAAAGGGAAAAAAAATGCTCATATAGACTCATTTAAAAACAGGTCCCTTATTGATCCTGATTTTGAACAAGGAGGGGAACAGAGGGTGTGTCTCCTTACCAGCAGTAACCTGTCCAGCTGGGTTTTACCGGCTGTTGTTTGATGCTGCACATGTCCCTGCGCAGCGCTAGGCTACAACAAAGATGGTGCTTCCTGGCCATCAGACTCCATCCGCAGCCTGGCGCTGGGCTGATGGGGGATGCTGCTTATTTATCGCACCGCTGCGGAGCGCTGAGAAATCGGCCTTTGACCGAGGCGGACGCACCCGTCACAAGCCCCCGGTAGAGGAGCTTGATTGCCCATCAGTGCCTCGGCAGGGCGTCACCATGGAGATGAAATCACCGAAAACCAAATCTCATTTCTGAGTCCCCATGAATCCCCGGTTTGGCCTGCACCACAGCGTTTTACGCCCTTTCAAACACTGCAAAAAACGGCTGAAATTCTGGACAAACAGTGGTCTTAAACAGAGATAACATTAATACATACACAGTCTCTTCTAGTGCGGTTATCCAACACAACATCCTTTAACAATAAAGACATGTCCACACCATACATCTGTGAATTTGTCAAAACAGTGGTACAATTCAATTCTAGAACACATCCATTTGCTAGTATCAATTCTATAATCTGTGATTTTTCTGAAAGGTGTTTCTGTTACCCCCCAAATAGTGCACAACTCCCTCTCAATCAAAGGATTTATTGAACCGTTCGGAGTGACACATCACCCAGCTTAGCATGAGGGCTGTGTATTTGATCAGTCTGAGAACAGACTCAGTTCACCGTGGGCATCTGGATTCAAGATGTGTCACCTGACAAATCCAATCCTGTCATATGCAAGAAAACACTTGTGGATTGGCTGCTTCACCATCCAATCTAAACCACTCCAGTGGCAGACCATCATAATAGAATGAAAAATGCTTTGGTTAAGGGATGTGGAAAGAAGGAAGGAAAGAAGGAAACTACAAGGAAAGAATCAGTGTATTGGGCTCCTAACCCACAGAGCCAACAAATTCCATTCGTAGCATCTCTGCTGTCAATGATGACTGCATTATTCACAGCCGTATTTAGCAAGTTGTGCTTTATCTAATAGTTGGTGTGCTGCTTATCAGTTCAGTTGTGAGAACCAGTCCATAAGTTGGAAAAAAGTCAATGTTGGCAAATGTCACTTCAGCCAATTGGCAAATTACAAAAGTTCCCAATTAGATTACTTGGAAGATACTGTTCACATTTGTAGTTTTGTTGCCAGTAATAATTAGAATTTGGATTTGTGCTGTAAAACTTCCGCGAGATCAGGCTAAAATTGAAAAGTAAAATATGGATGGGACTTAGTAAACACATGCACTTCTGTTTCACAGAGCTCTGGTGTGGGTCTTCGCATCGCCACATGGGACAGGGTCGGACCTGTTCCAAAATCCCTTCCAGAAAATCTGCCAATGTTTGCACATCGGATCCCCTCCCCAGCAGGCTGAGCAACAGCGAGTTACCGTGGGAACCTGCTTACACCAGCGTTTTGGAGGGCGGAGACAGGAAACAATTTTGAGTATGAAACAAAAGGCATTATTTTAATGTACTTAAATTATACCATTTATGCCTTTTGCTACTGCGTGACAATTATTTTACTCCACTGATTACTGACTTTAATGACAAAACAATTTCAGAAATCTCTCAATTTAATGCAGTATCAAAGAAAACATGATAAATCCATTACAAAATCAGTCTCTAGGAGAATATTTTGATCAATTAAAGCTCAAAATGAAAGAATGGTTAATGTTTTTGTTCCTTGGTGGGAGAGGAATAGCCTGTCCATCAGAATATAAACACACATCCTGACTTCACCACATTTGTGGACCGGGCAAAGGACAATTCCCATTACAGACAGCCTACACTCAAACACAAGATCAAGATCAAGGTGTAGGTGAAGGTCAAGGTCAAGGTGAACTTTCCTGTCTCAAAATTGACCATGCAGCTGAACTGAATCAGTTATTACTCTTATCTCACGGCGAGCTTACAATAACTACTATGAAATTTAATGTGTAAATAAAAAAACTGAACACTGCGCTTGCACTCTGTTTGAGGTTTATTAAGGACATGAGCCAAAGGTGAACAGTAGAAGATTTTGACTGGTGAAGTGGTCATAACATTCTCTCTACTCAATATTCCACCCTGTTTATTCTCTTGTTAATTTCCATTAGCTAGCCTTCTGATCTTCAGAAGCTACCTCATTCTGTAAGGTCAGTTACACCCACTTAATTGGACTTAGGTTTTCAGCATTGCCGCACAACTCTCACAAGATCTCACCCTTGGCAGATCTTTGTCCCAGGAGAAAACTGAAAATCTGGCACAGTATTTCACATTGGGTGACTTAAGTTGAGATCAATTCACTTTGACAGGGTTCAAGGTGGCAGGAGAAATCTAGCTAATCTTTCGAATAAACAACACATGTTTCCATGTCTGTAATTATTTGGCTGTCAAAGCCATCTCCAGTTATGCAACGGATGTGGATGGCATCTGGTCAGTTTATCTGCTGTAGCGAACTACAAGAGCAGACACATGAGAAACAGTGAGACTCCTTGTTTCTGAGGAGTCAGAGTAAACTCAATTTGTGTACACTTCTGGCCCACTCTGCAGTCAGAGACAGCTATTGAGGCCTCTCATCATACCCCCAGAACCCAGAGAGCAATAACTGTTTTCCTAGTCCTGCTGCATCAGCAGGAATTCGAGGGGAGACTCATTATGTAGTATTTATATGGGCGGCATCATTATATAATTTAACGCAATCATACCCTCTGTGATTTCCTCAGCAGCTGCCATTTTCCACATAACCACCTGAAACAGCAGGAATCATCAACAGGGTGCGCTATGGGCCGAACTGTAT